>NW_025782957.1:0-61760 GCF_021130785.1 Homalodisca vitripennis | reverse complement strand
TGTGTGTGTGTGTGTGTGTGTGTGTGTGTGTGTGGTGCGCGCGCGCGTGCGTGTGTGCGTGCGCGCGTTATGAATAAATATAACATTAAACACTTTGTGGTGAAAGAGATTTGTGGTGAAAAATAAGCTGTACCTAAAGTTGAAATTTTGAAATATTTGGGAAATGAAGCCAAAATAGGAAATATTGTGTTTATTCAGCCATAACCAGTTCCAGGTCTATAAAGCCATTATTATTCTTCCAGTGTTCCAGCTTCCTCTTCTTAGGTTTTGCTGCTACTCTGGCATTTTTGATCACCTCATCAGATTTTTATTGGCTTTTAATTGCTGCAAAGTCAAACGCCTTTAGCCCATAGTTTGTACCAGCTTCACCAAGGAGTTCTTGCAACACCTTTATCCCACCTAAGTAACCAGAACTTTAAATTACTAATAGAATCCTGCAGATATCTGTAGATAGGCTTGATTTAAATATACGTGCTTTGTATATCAAACTATTCATTCATAAAATATTAAAAATCAGGAAAAAAATGAAAACTCTGTTTTTAATGACGTCAGACTCTGCTTAACTGAAACAAAATTTAATCATAACATTAAACAAATATTAAATAAATAGTTAAGATTAAGTCACAAATCAAGTCAAAGTTAAATCTTGTTGTCTGCTCTTGGATCACAAACTAACAGAGCTCCAATAACAGGAATAATATTAAAATTTAGCTTGTTAATTTCTGCATTTACTCGTATACATAAAAATGTGTACTACCAATAACTTACGGTGATATATTCAATGACAACGAGAAAAATACCGATTTTTGGCACTTTTCAACCAAACTTGCAACTTTGAACATTTACAACTTGGAAACTTGCGATTCGATAGTGTTTAAACAAGATATATGCAGGAGTACTCTTATAGAGTATGTAATGTTTTAGAATCTTAGATTTGCATGGGAATAAGTTGTTATTAAAAGATACAACTTATCTTCTGCCCAGGGCTGTGTGCCTCGTAGTTGAAACAAATGACAAAAAACTAATACTTGTTCAGCTAGAACTGCTCAGAGCTTGGCAACATACTAACTACTGTGACAACTGGTCATATCGGAACAACTCCAAAAGATACTTTGTACCAGATACTCACTGTCCTAAGAGTACAAGTCATCGCAAACCTAAATTACCCGGTACAAGTTACTTTTATAATACAAATACCTTAAACGTTCACCGCCGTTCCTGGTACAAAGTACTCGGACTCTCTTAGCAGTAACAGCAACTGGAACATTTTAGGAGCACTCTGTAACGTATGATTGATATCAGTATGAGCATATTTTGCATTCGGTTACTGAAAGTACAGAGTAAAGAGTAAAGCCACAAGAAATAATCATAATTATATATGCAGTGTTGTTTATTTCGTACATTAAAATAGTTAGAAAGTTAGATTGATATATTTTATTATAATTTATTTCTAAGTTCTAACATAAATATTATTTTTAGTCCAAAATAAACTAATAGGGATTTGATTTTGGAATAATCGGTGCGCTCATAGTCGTAGCTCTTCTAATTAGTTTATGATTACCATTCAAACTCGGGTATCTATACTTTTTGATCCGAGAATAATAACTATTGGAAAGGAACTCAATGTAAT
Source organism: Homalodisca vitripennis (assembly GCF_021130785.1). Taxonomy (NCBI): domain Eukaryota; kingdom Metazoa; phylum Arthropoda; class Insecta; order Hemiptera; family Cicadellidae; genus Homalodisca; species Homalodisca vitripennis. The sequence goes on along the minus strand of NW_025782957.1, from coordinate 60,130 downwards.
GGATGACTGACAAGTCAGGCACAATAATTGTGTGGGCAGCGGGCGCGCGAGGAGCTGACGGAGCACCGTAATCACGTCTGTTGTTTATCTTAGAAACCGTAAACCACAGAGTAATAAGGTATTATACTCTGTGCCGTAAACTAAGAGGACACACAGGTTAGCTTCTGGCTGCGCATGTGAGGCTCTGCTTATAAAATAGGAAGTCGTCTTAAATCCAAATATGTTTTACTTCAAAAACTTAGATTGTAGTGTCTCAATGCTAATACATAGTTTGTTTAAATATTATTGACAATGGTTGATTTGGAAGGATAACAGGATTTAGGTCATTTGCTTTTCGTCATCGTTAAACTGCTTTTCGATTATTGGAATCCATCCATCCTCTTCCTCAAATTTAGAAAATCAATAATTAGGGATGCACTGCATTTATTTATGAGGCAAATAAATAAATGTCCAAAATCCTGCTAACTAAACGTACGATTAGCTGTTACGTTTTAATACAAATGGTTTGTAAATTATACTGAATATACGTGTTCTTACGGGAAAATCTATGTATAAAATTATGATAAACAATACGATTCATCTTTACATACTATATATTTAGCTATTTAAATTATTGTTTAAAATGCATATAATGGAATTTATCGTGTAAACTAACATAACTGTGACATGTTTAATTCAAAAAGATTCTGTGTGTAATTAGGAAAATAAAAGGTGATAGAGTATAGGGCATAAGTGGGTATACCTTTTACTGGTTTACATATTATAAGACATGTGAATTTACTTTAAAAAGTGTTAAATAGCCTAAATAATGGGTATTTACTATAAGAACAAATATTGTTTTGAATAATTTGTAGCTGTGTAATAAACTGTTCAAATATTGAGCTTTTTATTGATTCTAATGGGTACTACTCGATTTTGCTCTGGATGGAGAAGTCAAATCGAGCTATTTAATCATTGAGATAAGTTATTATTATTATGAGCCCATTTTAAACGAATCATTAATTGTATTATTTTTATGGAGACATGATATATGGAACTTCTTAGTTTGCCTGATGTTTCGAGAAGGTATTTTTAAACTCATAACAGTTACGTCTGGTAAAATGAAACAATGCTCTGGAATAACCCTATTTAACATTTTGAGTTATATTTTGAAGTACCTACTTTTAAAATGTAACCATTTTTCCATAACGGGAGGTCAGGTAACTCAACTGTTTGAAATAGAAGTGGTCCCATTATATTTGGCAGATCGTTGAAATCCAAAACTATTCTTCGTTTTGGATATGATGAGAAGCAACACAACACATCATGCTGATGTGTCACAAATCTGTTGACTTACTTTTCACGATTTTGTTTAGTAATTTGCCAGTTGATAAATGTTGTGGCATCTCATATGTTATGGTAAAAAACAATAACTGCAACTATAGAAAGCATAACTTCCATGTTGACAATTCAACCTTTTTTATTTGAGTTTTATTAGAAGCTTAGCGAGGCCGCCTCGCTGCCGCCGACGTCACGTCGACCCACCCCAGTACCAAGGTAAGCCTACATGGTTGGTGAAGGAGAGAGGGGGTGTGGGGGAAAATTATAGTTAGCCCAGGGGCGGAAAATCTTCAAATCCGCCTCAGGTTTCAATACCTTAACACAAACTATGATCATATTGAAACCACCGTTCTGAAACGAAAAATGATATTATTATGAAGGAGGAGTTAGCTCGGAGTGAATAGTTATTGGTCAAGCAAAAGTTTCAATATTTTAAGCTATCACCATTATTTATAGATAATATAACTTCTTTTTGTAATCAGCATAAGATTGTTTGTGTGATCTTTCGTTTCAAGAAAAGAAACGACATCAAAGTGGCTCTCTAATGGAGGATTTACATTTGAACGTTTTACACATCTAAACCTCTGCATACTCCCAAATGAGAGAGCGTGTAAAGTGAACGACTTGTTTGCTTAGCACGTTCGTAAGTTTGATTATACAATAAAAACAAGGTAGGAGTCCGCCACACCACGTGTCACGTACCAGGCTTCGCTGAAGCTGCATACAAAATTTCAAGACAAACAAACAGCAGCAGAAAAATAATTTTTTACATTCCCCTTGCAGGCAAAGAAATTTTGCAGCCTACTGAGATCGCCTTCAATTAAGCTCAGCCAAATTCCGTGGCTGGACGAGCACTATCACATAACTGATTATTGTTTATGTGGAATTGAAAATTAAAGTTTCATGCAAAATTAAAAGTTTACATCTTTCTCAAGATATGCATTTTTGTACATTAACTTAGGTCTCAAAGCAGTGTTTAAAAATAAAAGTTCCGGTAAGGTAGAGAGGGTCTACAACGCAAGATTGCGTTGAAATCAAATTTTGTCACCGGTTTTTAACATTGACTTCCACTCTACTTTATCTTTTTACTGTGTGAATCAACTACACGTGTTTCAATGTCATATATTGAAATCACATACGATTGTACCCAACTTGTTTATAAATGTATGTATTCGGCTAATTTTCTCGTTGCCTTCATGGTTACCGTAAAACTAATGTAAAAGTATTAGGTACAGTAACACTCAGTGAAAGCCCGTGGTGTACCTGCACCACAATCGAAGAATCGCCTATGTAGATATGAAGCTTCAGGCAATATTTCAAGTTTATGGGCCAGTTCGTTCTCGAGACATCGAGTGTAAAGGCAGACAGATAGACAGACAGGCAAATGAAATTTTCCAGTCCATCCAGTCATAGGCTTTGCTAACGCTCCACAATACAAACTGTAACACAGAGTCAATACAATACGTAAAAATACTGTGCATACATACTGTTAATATTAATATGCCCCATTTCAAATAAGTAATATACAGTTTCTAATAGAAAATGTACAATGAATAATTATAAACAGTTAGTAATGTGTAAATTAAATATGTAATTATTACAGTTCTACATTTTCGTTCGTTATTCATATAAGTTTAATTAGGTATATTTATTTATATTTAACGTTTTACCAAAATAACTAGCTTACAATCTGCTGTGTTAAATGAAAAGAAAAGTTGATGTGTACAATTGTAACAAAGAACCTACTCGTAGATATCATCTTTCTTTCTGCTGTAAGTGCCTTATTATTTGTCTGTATTGTATTTTATTTACACTCATTAAATTTAATACATACTAAAGGAACAAAACATGAAGACAATATTTCTGTATTATAATGTACATAGTCTATGTATAAATGTATTTCTAGTAACAAAACAACCTCTCATACAACGAACTGAGCGTATTCCCTCACAGAGATCCAAACTAAAGTACATTACATCCAATATGTACCAACTAGTGGGTGGGTACTGCTGGTCTCTGCTCATTGAACATTTTTAAATGTTCAACATGTTTAAATGTATTTAAAAATACATTCTTGAATTAAAACATTTTTTCTAAACGACTATTGAGCTAGTAGAGCACAATCAGAAACAAATATTGTACAGGCACAATAGAATAATAACACAGATAAAAATAACAAACCGTATTTTAATTAAAGTGTTTTGTGAATTAAGTTAAGATTAATAGTCTACTTGTTAATGGTCTATACTTTTTCATCCGAAAGTTGATTAACTTTTGTAGCAAACTTTCAATTTGTCGTGATGTTACATCTCGTGTCAAATACATTACGTTACAAACAGTTTATAAAATACACTTAGCCTATAATAAAAGTAAACAATTTATGAATAATTTGAAATCAATTTCAGCAGCCTAATGAAAATGTAGTCAGATTTGTCAAACCATTAAGTGAAGAGCTTGTCGTTGTTGTGTCATAATTGTAGCGAAAATGTGTAATCAGTACTTCACACTTACTGCTTTGTACGCTGGAGAAGTAAATATATGTAAGGAAGGGTAGTAAGATGTAGTACACACATGTAGGGGATGATGTTCAAGAGACTCGGCGAATCGCATTCCGACCAGACCAAGACATCCCCAATCAAGTGACATGTTAAGTAAGCTAAGTGATTTAAGCTTTAGTTACTGCTACGATTGTAGAGTCAGTATTATACGAGTGGTTATCAAGAACGTGTAGCCATATAAGTGATGGAATAATCGATTAAATTCAACAATCGAACAATCATCTGATCGCCTTTACTGCTTATCAATTTGCCTGCATCTGTTACCTTCACGATTAAAATTAACACGCGTTTACACTACGACACAGAATGCGGGCAAAATTAATAATTAAATAAAAACATGCAGAATAATCGAACGCCGAAGAACATAACGGATGTAAACAACCGGATCTAAACGTACGTCAACCTCCGTCGCGTCACCTCGTACTGAGAATCAGCTGATATGACAATGTGGCAACGCCGCATGGCGAGGGGAGAAGTGGGGCGCGGTAACTGCCCATATGTCCAGGCTTGCAATGATGTGGCCGCATTATAATAGTACTGCTAATGAAGATGCTCATTGTTAAAAATAATTTCGATATATAAAAACCCAAAGAGACACACAAAGAATGTGGTTGGACGTGATATGGCTTGGTTTATTATTACCTATAGGTACTATCTAGGAGCTAATACTTAAGTTTACAAATAAATGCGAATTACTGAAGGATATGTAGTGGCAATCATAATAATTCTAATTTCGTGATTACAATTAATTTGTAAAATATGTCAAGATCTTCAATTTAAATTAATTTGATTAGATTAGAAAAATGAATTATTTCGATAATTTTTTAATATAATATCATAAATTTAAACTATATAATATGAGCGATTACAAAATAATTTAGAACAGAATCGCAGGATTCAGGAAACTACTAGTAATGTATCCTCTAAACAACGTGTTATACAATTAATTATTAATAAGAATAATATATCATTACACAGATTTGCAGTATAAATTGTTCAGTCAGAACAGACTTGCGTCTCTGCGGAAAATAAAACCCACTATTACCTCAGTTTTGGGGTAGGTAGCTACAATGGTCGTTAGACCGTTGGCGCAGATAATATACGCATCATAGGCCACGACGTGACGAGCTAATCACCAGGGACTGGTGGCGGGCCTAGTAATTACACCACACCCTCATAAGCGTATTTGTCGACCCTCACCAATATCTGCATGGCAGTAAGGCATTGTTATCAACTGGGAAACTAGTTTGTCGCGTCCTGCAGTATCGTCCTTGTGGTGGCGTCATCACGTAAATAACATCAAATAAGGCTGTAACCACATGGTAACAAACTTATATACGGTTCACCGTTACTCTCTACTTAAGCAATACATTTATGTGAACTGTGAATCAATCTAGACGACTTGGGTGTGTACTCTAGGCCTTGAGTGTCAGTGGCAAAAATAATAAATATAAGATTAATTTAAGTTGCTGTTTTACGCAGAACATTTTTATAATCATAAAACATTAGGTTTAGCATTCAAACGGTTTTGATCATTGATCAGACATGTTTAATATGTTAGTTTGATAGAGCATAAAAACGTTTCATACATAGAATTTAGTTGAAATTTACATTTGTTTTCAGTGCAGTATCGCACTAGCAAATCGTGTAAAAATACCTATGTTATCGGGAAATACCAGTTTTGATATTAATTTTTAGTTCTTTATATCCTAAATTTATTTTATGAATCGTGTGACTGGCTTCTGAAGATGTGTTGCGAATGTATTTCTAGGTTCCACGGGTTGCTCTGTTATGAAGCCACTGTGGTTAGATCACCATTACATATATCCTTAGGGTCCATAAATAAAGCAAATTCCCAAATATTTTCTATTTACATCGCATAATCTTTCCCTACTAGCCTTTCGTTCAGAAGCAAAACCAAAATAGGCAAATCTCCTTCTGGAGATACCGTTATATGGGAGGGATCTAATTAACCTCGTATATTAAGCCGCACATTTGAAAGGAAATCGCGTTTCGAGGAGCTTACACGGGCAAGTCGACCGTGCGAACAGAGGCATCGGGTCTCGCCCTCGAAGCTGCTAGATACGCATGATAACACTACTCTGAGCAGATCTGCGCGAAGTTAAGGGCGATCTATGTTCAGTTCGTGCCATCACAGCACACACTCCCGAGAGTGAGATAGCCAGAGTTGTGTATATATAGCAGGACACGCAGACTACAGAGTGTTAGCGTGTTGGTAGGGCATTCGTTAGTAGTTATATTCAAGTTACCGTATGTATTTCTTCACAAAACTTAAATTTTTAGTACAACTTTAACCGTTAAAAAACCTTATTATATTTTTCATTTATAATTTGATCACATATTAACATTTAACCGTTGTAAAGTTAACAAAACTCTCGTTGTTAAACTGTGTTGTGTTGTTATTTGTTATATGTGCTGCTATCTGGTGAGTGAAAACACAGTTATAGCGGATCGATCGTGATCACAGAACGCGGTCGCGTTGCCCGCGCAATTCAACTTGGCTGAGAGCTCTGCGCGAGGCCATAACAGTAGTGATAGTAGGCATCAGATTAATGAAAAACAATATTAAACATACCCGTTGGTTGCACACAAGTATATTTCAATTCTGTTTAATGAAAACCAATAAAATACAATAGAATTGTTTAATTTACACAGACTAAACAAGTTTATTTAGGTCAGAGAACCACAATGTGAATATTTGTTTTTGAAGATACACTACTACACGTTCAAAATGTAGCATATACATACAGTAACTTATCTGATTGGTTGACATTCACTTATCTCACATGATTCATAAATATAACTTATCTGTGCACTTATTTGTCTATCACTTTTAATAATCATTCTAGTCAAAATAGGCTCTAATCTCATAACTGCTTGTAAATAAGGTGTATTGTTCACGGACATGTCAACCCTTTGACGCCCGAACGAAGTATACGGCGAAATATGGTTTGTTTTGACAAGGGCCGCGCCGTATACCTGCGTCCATTGTGTTGAGTTATAATGACCTGCACATCCGGTTATATCACACGCACTGGTGGTCACATTGTTGTTCCGGTCTATTTGTTTATGGCCGGCCCAATACAATCTGCCGATGGTCAGTGTTATTGTTGTTATAATAGACAAAGAGCGAAACTGCTTGCCTTCCTCGACCCGATCGAGGAAACCGAAAACCTTTTCTACTCTATGTTTTTCTACTTTTCATGCTTGTAGTAAACGTGAATAAGATTTGCACTCAAACTCTGAAACAAAAACATAGGCGTGACCTTTAAGTGCAAATTAAATACGACTACGTTATAATATAATTACTCCAATACTTCGATAATTCCTAGAATGTTTGAAAATGTTTTGATATGGTCCAATAAGTGAAAATTAAGAAGACCGTCTGACTTTGTAGTGTATTTCGCTTCGTTTATAGTAAAAAACGTGTGTTTAATGTAAAAATTCATAATTCAGAAAATGTTTAAGTTACAGTATTGTAATTTTGTATGTTTTAATATCTTATTAGGATGTTACTTCTGCGGAAAGGAAAAGTTTTACCAATAATAATTTCAAAAGGGCGGCCTTTAAAAATGTAAAGCGACATTTTATAAAACTAACAAGAAGAGAAAGATTTGCCAAAACACATAAACGATAACTTGTAAAAAGAAAAAAGTTTGATGCCTTATTTGTTATCAGCGGATAACAAATAGTGGAATAAATGAGCGTTTGCCACTCTCGCGCAATCCACTGCAATCTATAATAATTATTCAATGAGTGGCTTATTCAATAATTCTTGTTACACATTATTAGTTAGAGAAACTTTTTTGTTTTTTTTTAGCCTATTGAACCGTAACCCGAAATATTTACTCGCGATTTTAAACACCCTGTTTTATATGCAAGGTGTCCCAGAACTCTCTATATAATTGTTTTTACCTAATAATAACCGAAAAAGATGCCATTTTTAATAGTCACCATTTTAAAAATAAAGCTTGTAAAATTTATTAATTTTTATGTAATTATGTTAAAAATCTATATACTACATTACAGCATATTACAAGTCGCTCTTAAAACTAAAATATTGAAGTGAAAAAATAGTGTATGTTTGGATAATTATTGAGTTTTATCAAATCGGAATATATTTTGCTTTGCCTTCGGTCCAGCAATAATACATGAAAGTTTATGCGACACTCTGTATAAGTTCACCGTATTAAAAATATGACTAACTATTTATGTCAGAGCGACAATGACAATGACAACTTATTGTTATTAAAACAGTTTTACGTGACCATCATTCAATTTTCAATCACTTATTAACGGGAACAATAAATGGTCACCGTTTAGATGAAATTAGATTTATAGATAAGTACAGGTTTGGTCTAATTTAATTTAGAGCTTGACAACGAAGTGATTTGTGTTTATCTGACAACTCGCAGACATTTAACGTTATCAGTGTCAAACACCGGCATTATAACTACCATTAGGACAATGTTAGTATTAAATAACTTAACACTTTACTTTTATTGTGTTTAATTGTGGTTTAAAATGAATGGAAATTGAGAACTTCTGTATGAACACTATTGTTGATAGTAGACATCAATTAACCTCAGTGGGACTGTAATCAGCTCAAATACAACAAGAAATGGTTAAAATTAATTAGTAGACTGATGTAAGTGCTGCTTGGACTGCTGTTTTAAAGTGACATTACCATATGTGCTAGCTTACTAGAAGCTATTGTTTAGGTGTATTATTAGTGGTCAATAAATGGACGTTGCACTGGTGCGCCTGATTTAGCAACCTCTCGCTCGTGACGTCAATTTTATTTATTTAAGTTAGATACAATCGCAGATAAATTATTTATTAGCTTAGTCAAGTAAGCTGCACTGACTTGGGTTACATTATTTTCACATCAATATGATCATCTGTTACAGCATTGTACAGCTAGCAGCAATGCGTAGCGTAAACAAAGCATATTATTTATGTCATTCCCCTATAATATAATCAGTGAATTACTCAAATAAGGGTATAATGTTTGAGGATCTCATCCAAGCAAGTTTGTCAGTTAACACAGTTTATAGGTAACAGAAGAATTTAAATTGTGGAAACAGTTTTTAATACACAAATACTTCGTACTGCATGTAATAACAGCGAAATAGTATCGGAGTTTAGACATTTCGTGAATTTAATCTTCAAAGGAATAACACAAATTAATAATTGTTACTAATTTTTATTTCCACGGACAGGAAAGGTTGTTAAATCCCTTTACAATAATCTAAAATAGCACATTACTAAAATGTTGGTTAATTGGCCTTTAAATGAATAAGATGTTAATAGCAATAAATAATTTAATGATTTGCTTGGAACGTTTTAGTCAACAGAGCACCTTACAGGCTGAACCTTGCTTGTCAAAAATAGTTTATACCCTAAATGATCCTTTTAGCATGTAAATACAGGGTGGGGCAGAGTGGACTCCCTAGTTTCAATCAGTCGCCGAAGAGGAAGCAATTGTTGATGTTATCACTGGAATAACGCCAGATATGCTGCGTAGAGTTTTTGAAAACTTCATTGAACGGCTGAATATGTGCATCGCTCGTCAAGGTCGTCACCTGGACGATATCATTTTTAAAAACTTAATAAAAAATAAATGACATTGTATGTAAATTTCAGAAATAAAAAGCTTTTGTAATAATCTTGTATGGTTTTTATACAGTTAACCGATCAAATCAGGGAGTCCACTCTGTCCCACCCTGTAGTTATACAGTTTTAAAATTGTTTGCAAACTATCAGATTACTTTTATTTTACTTAATTTTGTAGTTTTGATTTTTGTATCCTCTTCGATAGTGAAAACATCGAATTTGCAGCTAAACATTATCGTGCCAATTAACTCGTTTTATTAGTTATACTATCTTTACAGATAAGAATTAATATTGAAATACTCTTATAAAAAGTAAAATAACTAACTAAACAAATCAAAATGCAAACGAGATTAAATGGCTTTGGGTAATATAAATTTAAACCATATAATATATTTAATTAAAATAAATAATAAAGATACTTAATTTAAATACATATAATTCTAGAAATAGAATACGTCGTGAGTTCATAAAAACTTTAACGTCTTTGCTGTTGTATGTGGACGAAACACTGGGCGTTTGTTTAAAGTTCATCACTGTACAATTCTCCAACCCTCGAAACGCAACGTTTTATTTTTTGTAACGTTGAAGATAGAAGATGTACAAAACCTGTTATCCTTTGTAAAATTGCTGTTAAATATAAATACTTTGGTTGATCTATTGGAACAGTAATGTTTAGTCTTATAAATGTATGGAATAAGTGGGAAATATTGAAACTGGGTTCACTGAATAAGCGCCCTCTTGACATTGGAGAGGTGCTAAGTAAGCACACTGACCATGCCCATACGCTAAATAACAACCCCAGGCGTGACGCCAGAGCCTACGGGGGGTGTTTATTCCAGGTCGTGCTAAGACTGCGTCCCCGGTGCTCTTACTACGACATTCCTGATAATGCAAGACAACAATTCTGATGTTTCTTAATAGTATAGTGATAAACAATTGAGATTGCATTCAGAGGAGATGAAGATTGTGCAGATATCGTAGGTCATGTCTAGTAGAAGAAAAGTGGCTCATGGAATCCAAGGATCAATTCTTGGGTCTGTGCTATTCTTAATTTATATAAACAATTTGAGTTCACTTATTCAGAGAATGGAGGGATGGTCCTATTTGCTGACGACATGACTAGTTTTAAAGAAAATTCTATTGAAATTTTGGAGGTAAAATCTTTTATTTGATTGAATTCATGGATTCAATATTTCTTAAAAATCAATTAAAAGAAAACTAATTAAACAAAAACTAATGTAATTTTTTACATTCGGCAGTAGGCAAATAAATAAAAACACACCCTTAATGATGGTCAAAGATGTCCTCCTAGAGGAAACTGATTCTACAAAGTTACTTGGAATGCACATTGATTGCAAATTGACCTGGAGAAATCAAATAGACAACGTTTGCTCAAACGTTACATCAGGCAGTTTCGGCTTGCGTAACTTAGCAAAATCGTGTTCCTCTGTAGTCTTAAAGATATTCTATTATGAATAGTTTATCTTCATTTGCAGTATAGAACAAGACTGTGGGGAAGCTGCTCAAAGCATAGATTTGAAAGAGTTTTTAAACTCCAGAAGCTGTTAGATTCATGATGAAATTGAGATCCGGAGAGTCGAGCAGATACACTTTCATGGAAGTTGGATTTATGACTTTGTCCTGTCTTTAGATCATATAAGTAGTCTTTTACTGCGAATAACTAGTTAAAAGTTGATAAGTAGGGATATTCACCCGTATGGGACCAGAATCAGGAACAACTAACACGTCTAACGGTAGAGGACAAAAGCGTTCGAACAACTGCCGTCACAAGTTGGTGTCGATATGATCAACAAGTTTCATCTATTTTGTTGAACAAGTCATGATGTGTAGATGGGGAAATTCTTAAACTCAATTTAAAAGTCAGATTAGGCATGAAACTGACGCAAAGCGAATAAGAAAAAACCCGTGTGAATCAAAAGATGACAAATAACATTACATTCACAATCAATACTATATAATATGGTCCTTCTTTTAGTTCCTTTGGTGCATGTTTTAGAGTTAGTGAAGTTGACACACAACATGTTGGTTGTGATTCCTGACGTAGGCGTGTCACAACGGCAGTGCTTAATTTCTAAAATTTTAGGTGTGGGAACTCTTAAAGCGGGAAGCTCAGACCGGTGGGTATGGAATACACCCCAGGAAGGAGGGGGGCCCTCACCCAGGAAAACTTTTGAAAATTATAACTGTAAACCTTTGTTTTTAGGCCACCCAGACATAATAATACATTCATTTTTATAAAATACCAAGTGATATTTTAATGCTGTTTATTTTCTTTAAGGTGCTTGATTAGGATGTAAGAAAATAAAAACATGAATTTAAATTATTGAGTTTACTCTCTACTCTACTCTACTCCATTAACACCTTGTTGCCTACTTTAAATTTCCCAGAAATATTTGGTTTGATTTCATTGACCATTTTGTTTGAATCAATGAAGCTCGCCAATATTAATTTTTTAATGAATGGTAAAAAAAAAACAAATTGAGCCTTATTCACAGTTTTATTTATACACATTACAGTAGTAATAATAATACATATTAATATGTAAATGGATGTTTGTTAATATAACAGCTTTTTTACAAGTTTGCATATTTTACAAAAAAATTGCATACCTTATGGGTACAAAACAATATTAATACATTCAAAATAAACCAACTTCTTGGAAAGGAAAAGGAAGCGTTTAATTACACACAAAATAAATGACACACAGAGTGGAGTAACACGGTTTCATTTTTTTAAATTTAGTGTAGTTTTAAAAAGTTAAGGTTGATTATTTTATTTGCTTATTAGTTATTATAACAAATATGTACGGATTTGTAGTATAATATTGTATGGCAATGCCAAGACTGTTGGTAAACTTAGTTTTAGTTGTTTGTTAATATTTTAAAGTGAAAACTACAAAAGAAACAAAACAACAATACACAAAACTAACTGTAAGTACAAAAAAGAACTCAGAAACTTGAGTTCAGAACACAACTATAAGTTAGGCATAGGCTAGTTATTTTAATGAAAACTTAATGTTCTGAAATTCTAAAAGATATTTAAAAAACAGATTTAGGAAAAAAGTTCCCACAATGCAATGCTGTCTTCATGGTAAGTTTTCTGCCTCGTTGTTTTGACTTGGTGTCAAGTGCAGAATGGTGTCCCTTCGCCAGCCAGGTTTTGACGTGTCGCTCGGGATTGTATCTAGCCACAGGAGGTCCTAGGAGCCTGATCCGCAATAAATCGCAAACAGTGCTAATGTAGAGTGAAGATCTAAGAGGAGACATAATTAGATTCATTGCAGAAAACCCACGTTCACATTCAGCACTAGACACTGCAATACTATTTATGATGGAAATCAGTTTCTTAAACGACGGCGGTTGCTCTAGAATAGTAGGTTTCTCTCCACTTAACATAGGCTTCAGTCCCTGCTTGAAGTGTCTGAAGTCTCTAATTATATCCTGAGAGCTGCTAATCTTAAATCTATCGCAGATTTGCTGGATCTCACATTCTCCGTCTAGGTGATGGATAAGTCTTTTGGCCAATACATGGGGTGGATCACTTTGATGTCATTCATGATTTTGGTGTAGTGTTCAGCCGCATTTGAAGATGATAGCAACCTTGAAGTCAAGTTGTTAGCGAGGCTCCGATAGAACTGTTTTTCTGGAATACTGGGTATCTTGGATCTTACACAAAGTTTAACATCTTGAAACATCAAATCGTCAATAGCAATTTTAGCTTCCACTGAACGTCTACCCATGTTTTCAACTCGGTTTTCAAACACTGATTAACAGTGTTACATCACTGTGAGCTTGGATAAGGTTGAGGCTTGATTTTTGAAGCTGTAAGGACAAATCCGATAACTCTTCTAGAGCATCGAACATCAATGCCAGGTTGTGTACAAAAGTTGTAGAAGATAATGTACTACAAAGCCCTTTGTAAGTTGAACGTTGCTTCGAGTCCCTTTGTTTGTCTTCAGATGCTTCAATGAAATGATTGTACAAAGCTTTAAAATCTGTCCAAACTGCTTTCACCGCCATTAAGCTGGAGGCTACCCAACGAGTATCTAAAACACGGCCGATTTTCAACATTTGCTCCTCTAGTCCTTTAGCAACTTCTGCCAACTCCCTGCTGTTTTTCGGTGAACAACTAAACATGTTTCTAATTTTATCCATGAATATCTTAAAATGATTGATTCCAGCTACTTCTTCTATGGAATCGTGCACGGCAAGCTCTAAACGATGGTTCGAACAATGCCAAATGAACAAGTTGGGGAACGTTTCAGTAAGCTGTATAGCAAGGCCAGATTTCTTGCCTAGTAGCACTGAAGCACCATCACAAGTTAGAGCAATCATATGGTCTTTCATGAATTCAAAGCTTAGACCTAATGCTTGTAACTGATTTAAAAGTTCTTGTAATATACCAGCTGATGTTGTGCTATTTAGCTCAAAAAGTGTTAAGAACACTGTCATAGGGTTTTGCATTCCCTTTAGAACAGTTCTGATATAAACCACCAAAGCATTTTTGTTTGAAACTGAAGTGGCTTCATCCAAAAGCAGGGAAAATTTAGAGTCTGACTTGATTAGGCCATTTATCAAGTCTGATTTCATTTCATCAGAAATATGATGAATTATATTGGAGCAAGCAACATTTGAATGTAGGATTCGCCCCATATCTAAGCCATTCATTATTTGAAGATCAATTTCAGTTTCAAACTCAAAAAATGGCCTATTTAGTTTAGCTTGCTTATAAGCCATGCGGAAAATGCGCTCAGTTACAATCTGCTGCTCTTTATGCATAGAAGCAACAGCTTTTTTCATTGTATCTTTCTTAGCTTCAATGAATATTTTTTTCAGCTAAAGAATGAGCTCGAGACCCACGGTGTAAAAATATCTTTTTCCTAAGAGAGGATTGCTGGTCTTTTTTATTGTTTCCATAAGCGGTAACAGTTCCTAAAACCCACTCTTCGCTAATCTTTAGGCCCTTCGTTTTCTCTGCACCTAGAGTACTCACACTACGGCAAACGTTGCAACCTAGTTCTCTGTTCACAATTAACCATGGATTTTTAGCTTTAAATTCAACAATTTGTTCTTCAGACCAACAAACTGGCTGTTCACCCCTATTAACAAAATCATTATTTTCATTACTAACCTTAGCTTCGTCTGCATCAGATCCCAAACCCACCAACCTGGATACTATTTTGACCGACGAGGAAGTCGAAGGGGAATGGTAATCGCAATTATCCTCATTGATCCCGATTGCGTCTTCTTTTTTATCTTGATCAACAATTGAAGTTGTAGTCAATGCTTCCGAACTGCAGTTCTCATTATTCGCATAACCTTTTTGTTTCTTAGGGTTAGGTTTAAAGAAATCAACAATTTTTCTGGTAGTCATAGTCAATTAGGAAACTATTTAGCTGCACCAGCACTAATAAGCATAAACACGAACACAATCAACGACCTGCACCTCAAAAACGAACTTAAGCGTGATGGGATGCGATGCAACTTGTAACTTAAACGCGAAACACACCAAGGTCAAGTCAACTAGTCAACACACTTGTGATCACTGGGGCGGTGGCGCGGTGAAGGAATGGAGGGGGAAAGGAAGGGGGTGGGGTGGGTATTGCTTTGTTATTGAGAGGCGCAGCCGCGCATGCGCGAACTAGGATGACTCGCCCGTCACCTTCCTCCTGCCTGATTCCGTGCAAGACTCATCACAGCACAGCTCACAACTGCTTGTACGGGCGCTTACTATCTGCTTACGAGTCACTCGCAAACAAAGCATAGCATAATATTGATCCTACCTACAATTTTTTTTAACTAAAACTTGTACTCGTAGTTTTAAAAGCGTTCCCTTGCGTTCCGGCACTCTTGGGAAGTAAGGGAACGCCGTTCCCTTGCGTTCCCACTGAAATTAACCACTGCACAACGGTCTTGTATGATTTGTTTATTTTAATATAGTTTTAATTGTGTTAGGTTAGTTGTTTACCTGAAGAAGAAATCAGATTGTAGATCTCGAAACGTAGTGTTACTGATTTTTTGTACCACTGAACGATCGCAAATGTCCGGAAAAATCCTGTTTCCTTCACAATCGTTCCATCGTCAAAAATAAACTTCAAACAGAGTGGTCAGTTTTAATTCAGTGTGTAGTTTGCAGAACAAAGAATTCTATTACTTTTATACAATTTTCACAATATAATAAACTTATAGAGGTTACAAATATAATTGAAAGTTTGATTCAATTAATATAAAAATTATTGGGCTCATTTGATTTAATACTCGTCATGTATTACACCTACACCACGAAGGATTATATATAAATCAAATATATAATTGAAAATTGACGGAGAATTGACAAAGTATATCTAATACATGAATTTAAATACACAATTTTAAACATCGGGCAATCTAAGAACATACTGTATAAGAATATAGATAGAGCAGACAATTTTGAGATGAATATAAGACTTGGATACCAACAGGTCAAAGGTAAGGTTGAAACGTGACCATCGAGTTGATGTACACTGCCTACAAAATTGAACCATTAAAAATAAAAATAATTTTAGGAATACTTCCAGAGTTATTTGTTATTATTGTCAATATTAAAGTAATGTTTTAGAACTACCTTTTTAAAGTATTTATTTAGGACCGGTATTTTAAAGAAAAGATTTTGCATTATGGTAGTTACTAGTCATAATAAAGTACAGTATAAAGAACATTGGTATAGTTGTCTTCATTACATGGAATAATGTAATTACAACGACACGACGTGGTCTGTCTATCTGAGGCTTGAAACAATGAATACAAAAATAATAAATGGGCAGAGGCGCACCAACGAGCATGATCGCGTAGTAGTCTAGATTTGACGTTTATGTAGGACCTTTAAAATCCATCATAATCAAATATATGAATTCAAACTTTATAATTATTTTAATTTACAAAGTACACGACACTGCATAAACAATAATTCAATTTGGTTCAAAACGCTAATTATTGTGTTGTGTTCAGTGTCACAACAAAAATGAAAGTGAGGTTAGTTTTTACTATTTCTCGTGGCTTGTAGCTGTACCTGTTACTCCCAGTAAACGAATACAGAATGTACTCGTACTGATCTAGAATCATACAGTACTGATTACTGAATGTTTCTCAAATGTTACATGTTTCAGTCACTGTTATTGCTAAACGAGTCCGAGTGTTTTGTACCAGGAACGGAGGTAACCGTGTACAGGGCATGTATCGTAAAAAGTACCTGTTACAGTAACCTGTACTGGGAAATTTCTGATTATGGTGGTGGGTACTCTCAGACAGACGAGTACCTCGTACCTAAATAAACTGTTACAATAGTCCCCAATGTGTCAGTTGTAATAGTAGTGAGTGAGTTGCCGAGCTCTGGATCAGTTCTGTATTGTGTTAATTTGTTGTTTTCCGTTGGCAACACTGCTCTGTACAGTATGTCGGTTTGCGCGTTCAAAGGAGTAAGTGTCAGACGCTCTAAATGAACAAAACTTGCTCAATTTATCTGTGTTAAAGATTAAACGGTATAAATAGTAGTTCACTAAATTACACAGCAAGATTAAGACTGTAAGAGCTCCATAACGAGATCAATGCTGAACATTTTAGACTATCCGGCCAAGATTATAAGTTGTAATAGAAAGTTAATAACAACTTTTTTCATTAAATTCTAAAATTACATTCTCAATTTCAGTAAATTTTTATCTATCTTGTATCTAAATTTGGCCTTTTATAATGAAACGAATCGCAAGTTTCCGAGTTATGAATGTTCAAAGTTACAGTTTGGATAAAAGCGTCAAAAATAACACCCGAATTGTTATCAATTTAAAAACTGGAAGTTATTATTAGTAAATCATTTGTTCTATATGTGGACACGCAGGAATAAACAAGCTAAACTTTATCATTACTTCTATTATTATTACTCTATTAGTTAGTGTGTGGTCAACTTTTAAACTCGGGCATGTATACTTTTTAATCCGAGAGTAGACATCAACATTTAACTTTGTTTTTAATTATGTCTCAAACTTAACTATTTAATTCAATATTCTGCTCATTAATGTTATAGTTACATTTGGTTTGAGTTAAATACACTTTATATGAAATGTATTAATTGTAACAGAAGATTTTATCCCTGTATGAGCTTCCTGGAGTGGTAGAGTGGTTTTACTGCAAGCTTAACCCTTTAAGTGCCAACGTCCGTATATACGGACGTCAGCAATTTGTGCATAGAGTGCCAACGTCCGTATATACGGACGCCGGCCGTTTGTGCATAAAGTGCCAACGTCCGTATATACGGACGTCTCGTTTTAGGTTTTTTTCTTGCCTTGTGTATCAACCAATCAGGTTATACTTTTCCTTGTTGTAAAGCGGAACATCTGTTTTACAATGAGGACATATCGATTTTATTCGATATATCGAATGTTATATCGGTAATTACATCTGAACGTCTGTGCTGTGAAGAGAAGCAGACAGCTGACAGCACTGGTGCGTCTAATACCTCAGTTGGTTTTCATGGTTATGTTTGTTGTCAGTTTGCGTTTATTTTACTTAGACGTGTTTTCATTAGTTAATTTGTTTGTAATTGTTTATTTTTTCATTTGAAAATGAACAGAGAAACACCGAAATCGCCAGTAAGTGAAGGGACAGTTAGGCAACTTCTTGAAGAGGATTATATAAGTGATGATTTCGTGTCTGATGTTGAAAACATTGAGAGTGACGATAACAGCAGTGATATTTTTGCTGATGACACTGATGTTGACCCGGACTATGTCCCTGAAGATTCATTTGATCAACCCGGCCCTTCCCACACCGTATTAGGTAATCCTAGACTAACACTTAGCCGCTTTACCCGACCCCCTGTGTCGTCATCTAGCGATGATGAGGCTGATCCTAGGCCTAGTCCTACTCCACCACAATCTAGGCCTAGGGGAAGACCTAGGAAAAGACCTAGGAATGTACCAACTGATCAATCCAGTTCTGAAAGTGACTCAGAGGATGGTTCTGGGTGGGTAGATGTCGATGAAATAAATGACCAAGGATTCCAAAAGCCATTTGCCTTCGGAGAGGTTCCTGGGATCAAACATGCACCCCCAAGAAACTCTTCTCCCATGACATACTGGCAATTATTTTTCACTGTAGGATTGTTAGATATTTTTGTAAAATACACAAATCAATATGCAAAAAATTTTTTAGCCTACCATCAACAGTCCCTAAAACCCCACAGTCGTGCCAAAAACTGGAAACCCGTTAGCTTATTGGAAATTCAGGCTTTCATTGCTGTTTTGATAAATATGGGCCTAAAGAAACAACCAACAATTTATAGTTACTGGTGGACAAGCTCTTCGCAATACATACCATATTTTTCAAGGATGTTCAAACGAAACAGATTTCAGGCAATTTTACAGTTTTTCCATATGGTTGACACAACTAATCTCGCTAAACCTGGCCAACCAAATTACAATCATTGTGCTAGATTCGACCCCTTAGTTGACCATGTAAACCGTTTATTCAAACATTATTTTACCCCTGATAAAAATATTTCTATTGATGAAAGCATCATTGCTTCTAAGGCTCACACACAACTTAGACAATACATGCCGAAAAAACACCACAGATGGGGTATTAAACTTTGGATGCTTTGTGACGCAATGACACACTATTGCTACAATTTTTTTGTTTACAGAGGATCGAAAGGAAGTGACAAAGACACTATTATGGAGAAAGGTTTAGGTTATTATGTTGTGGTGAAATTGTTGGAAATGGGAAATTTATTGAACAAGGGCTATCACATATTTATAGACAATTTTTCCACCTCACTCAAACTTGCAAAGTATTTATATACAAAATGTACAGCCCTAACAGGAACTGTTCGTTCCAACCGAAAAGGAATACCAAAAGATTTACTGCTAAAATTTGAAGTAGGAAAAACTAAATATAAGAGGAAAGATCATATGCTGATGGTTGGGTTTAGAGAAAAGCAGTCGCAAAAAAAACAAGTGATTCTATTGTCTACAGATGACAAAGCAGGACAAACTCAAAAAAACCAAGAGGCGCGGCACAACATTAGTTATTAGCAATAAACCAAACATAATCAGGAACTACAATGCATTCATGGGAGGTGTAGATGGCAATGACCAAATGTTATGTTCCTATATGGATGACCGTAAGTCAATAAAGTACTGGAAAAAAGTTACCTTCAGTATTTTCAACCGTATTATTTTAAATGCATATATTTTATACAAGTTGAATACCGATAAACCATTGACCAGAATTTTATTTACTGTAAAATTAGTTGAAGAGTTATCGAAAGATTGGCTTCTACAGAAGGAAGGGAGAAATTTCACACCTCCTGAAACTCCAAGAACGGCCCAAGGTGGTGGTGGTGGTGACGCAAGCACACTGACCCCAGAGTCTTTTTTTGAAAAACTACCTCAAAAAAAAGAAAAAAACTGTTGTATATGCAGTAAAGCCAGTACGCAAGTTGGTGGCAAAAGGAAAAAAAGTACTTTTATTTGTAAAAAATGTAAAAAGGGGGTGCACCGTTTGTGCTACCCGTTGCACTCCTGCTAAAGCTTGCAGTTTTGAAACTTTTGTATATACTGTACATAGACCTGAAAATATATATATTAGATATTATTCTTCTCTAAAGTAACAATAAATATCACAACCAGCTGAAAAAAATATTTTTGGTTGCTACAGAAAAAAAATTGTTTACATAGTGGCTCAGTGATTGTGAAAACCAAAAAAACTTATGAAACAGAGACTTTTAAAAAAATAATTATAATTTCTATGTTTACGAATCAAATTGAGTGTGTGTTTTTTTTAATTGTTCACAAATAGATAGACTTTGATATAAAGTGATTTTCAACTGTTCTGAGATTTTTTTTGTGAGGAGTTTTTCAGACCAAAGTTGGAAAATTCGAAAAAAAAAAAAATTTCTAAAGGTGAGTTTTTTCAAAAGTTATTATTTTTAGTTTTTTATCTAGCCTAATATTATATTTTATGAAACAGTATATTATCGTCAACAATATAAACCAAATTTGGAGTGATTTGGTCAAGAAATAACTAAAATATCATTATTTGACTAAAACGCTACAAAATATGATAATTAGGCCCGGCACTTCTAACATACACATATGAAAAAATACCCTGGCACTCTATGCATGGCAAAAAATAAAGACCCTGGCACTGAAAGGGTTAATCACAATCCTGATTTTTGCCTTCCTCTTAAAATCTGAGAATTTGTATAAAATGCCGACTTTAGGACCTTATATTTCAAACATTTCACCCCCCCCCCCCCGCGCAGAGAAACTTCCTGGGTGCGCCATTGTGAACGGACAGTATATACAAGTTGTAAAACTGTCGTGGCCTATAGTTCTGAATTCATTACCTGAAGGTGAGTGGACTGCGCCCCAGGACAATCTCCCCCGCCACTATCCCTCTGGCCTGCTCAATATACTCTTTCTTCTATTGAACAAACAAAGACGGCGAAATGGTGACAAGGGGATGGCAATGACCTCTCACTAACCGTAATGTAACAGCCTGTGACAAACTATTTATACAGTAGTCTATTAATGGAAT
This sequence comes from Homalodisca vitripennis, assembly GCF_021130785.1. NCBI lineage: Eukaryota > Metazoa > Arthropoda > Insecta > Hemiptera > Cicadellidae > Homalodisca > Homalodisca vitripennis. The sequence goes on along the minus strand of NW_025782957.1, from coordinate 39,024 downwards.
GAATACAATTTTGTTCACACTTCTATAAATTTGTTTTCTTCAATGTGAATGACTATTTATCTTTAGTTTTATTTTTATTAAACACTCAAATATTATGAAATATGAATTGTAATAGTATTTAATTAATTATTAGGACGATTTTGTATACATTTATGTGTAGGATAATTTCTACATAATTTAACTGAAAACTACCCCCAGAGCCCTAATTACCCTCCAGTTTATATATACATTAAATTTGTATAAATGGCAATAGCCTTATTTAATTTCAATAAACATTGAATCGCAAAAAGTACTTACTTACTCCGCCGCGACTCGAATCCAGATCTCTCACTTGCCGGGTGAATGTGCTACCATTATAATATTTTATATATATATATATATACATATTACAAGGTGTCACAAAATTCTGTGGGCGATAGTACTCACCATTGGAAAAAAGATGTCATATAAACATTGGTCGATAAATGTCTCATTTAGCCACTATCCACCATTTTGAATTTTTTATTAACAAATTATTATCTCTAAAACTAGTCAAGCTAAAGAAACCAAATTTGGCACATAGGTTTGAAAAAAAGGAAAACATTGCACTATTTTGTCTACTGTTAAAAAATGGCTTCTGTTGAAAATTGTGAAAGTTAAATAAAAAAAACCAGTATATTAAAAAATTGTACTAGACATCAACTATTTAAACAATTTTATTACAATTATTTTAGTCACAAATATTATGTCCTCAGCTGTTTTAAATAGGTTATACAAATATTACTTACACAAGACAAGTACAACAACAACTGATACCTCTCAACTGTAACATGTTTGGCGCTTCCTGCTTGTGCAAGCATACCTTTACATTAGTTGCGCTCACTTATGTATTAAAGGTATTTCATTCAAAAATACAGTTGTTCAAATAGTTGGTGTCTAATAAATGTTTTTGTAACTATACTTATTTTTTTGTTATTTAACTTTAAAAATTTTAAACCGACACCTTTTTGTTAATATTAATGAAAATAACAATTATTTTATTTTATTTTCCTCTTATTTACTCAAAGCTATGTGCCAAATTTGGTTTCTTTAGCTTAACTAATTTTAGAAATAATAATTTTTATTAAACATACAAAATGGGGGCTAGGGGCTAATGAAACATTTCTGAACCTATATTTAAATAACATCTTTTTTGTTCTGATTGTGTGATTCATAAAACGTTTACCCTATACAGAATGGTGACTGTTTAAAGGTTTAATATTGATCTTATTTCAACAGTTATAAGTTTGTATTGAATAAAGCTTAAGGAGTGTGGTTTGCGGCATTATATTATAATAATAAAGTCCTTTAAAACGATATACATTTCAGATTTCCTTGACAACCCTCATGGGTCTTCCCTTCCCCCCATTGTATGCATGTGATGGTTATTTCATAAAAAAAGTAGTTAAGACAGCCATATAACACTGTCAAAATTATGTAGATTTTTACCTGCTATGTTTAAAAAATATTAAGGCGTTTCCAGACATTTTACACACTGTGTTTATTATCACACAGCTTGTGGAAATGATAACTGAGGCAAAAAAGTCTAAACGAGTTGGAACTCATAAATTTGATCTCAGCTAAGTTTGTGTTGTCTTTGCATGCCATTTACTTTCAAAATGGCTGTTAAATCTTAAAAAAAATCATAACTCCATTATGTAAAGACCTAGAGAAAAAAAATATAAAAGTGTTCTAGAAAACCTATAACATCTACTTAATTAATTTGTAATGAATAATTCTTTGTTATTAAATTGGTTTATGAGATACTGATTACGTGAAAATGTTGTAAGAAATAATTTATTAATGTAATACTTGTCACAAAATATACTAACTTCTTTCGACTGAGCTAGAAGGACGATTTAAAAATATATTTTTATGTACATCATACATCTCTCTTTCGTTGGTTATAGCTTTGACTATACTAGAAACACAATAAAATCAAAAGTTACAATAAATATATTACAATTTATTTATATAATATTGGGACCCATTGATTTGTTTGAGGTAAATGCTTTTTTAACCATAAAACTAATAATCTGACTAAAAACTGCATTCAACATTTGGTTTGGAGTGGGTATATATATTTAGAATATATAGAAGCTAAAATAGTGGTTGAGTTGGGTATGCTAACAACAGTGATTGCACTGTGGTAGTCTGTATAATTTATTCAATGTGCATTATTCATATATTTGAAATATATTATATATATATATATATATATATATATATATATATATATATATACCAGTTAAGTTAATTGCAAAATTTAATAATACATATAGTACTATATGATATAATACTACTATAGTAGTATATATAGTGTATGTATTATACACTAGTTATACTATATAATACTCTATATAGACCATATATGGTTCTAAATAATAAAAATTTATTAAAATAAAAATAAACTTAATAACATGTAAAAATGTTGGTAACATCAAGGTAATAAGAAGTAAAGAAAATAATTTTTAATATAAAAAACTGACGTTATTCAAAGGTGATATCACACAGTCAATATGTGTACGTAGTACTTATTATACATAGGTACTAACTGTACTTTTTGGAAAGGATAAAATAATAACAGAAGTTTGCTATCATTGTGACTAGAAACATCATTTCGAGAATTGTTACCTGGTGTCATCTTCAAATGCCAAATCCTAAAATGAATGCAAAAACATGCACTTTAAACACATGACAATGCACACAAAGTCTCAATTGACAACAGAAAAGTTGTACTACTATAGTAGGTATAGTATAGTATAGTTGTATACTATTTTACAGTGATTCATGTTTGCTGTTCTAACTTGGAGCTGGTTATTAGGTATATGTTATGATTTAACAAGCATTATATTTTTTATGTCATGCAGTGTACAGATTAACTCAGGGAAAGTAAATAAACCAATAATTTAAATTAATCACATATTTATTATTAAGATTTGTACAATCAAACTTATATAATTAATACAAAATATCAAACTTAGTCATAGCTTATAAACACCTCAGAAAACAAATATAGCAGTATATGCAAAAAGAGCGAAGAAAAATGCAACTCTGTCACAAAACACAGCTAACTTGGCCCACAACAGGTTGGCTACACTGTCACACTCAGGCTCCATTGACAAGCTGTCTTCTACACCTCTCTCTCTCATCTGATTGTACTCTGGCTCTCTCTGTCAATATCAATATCAATATCAAATAGTGTCAGGCAGATACTATAACATTGGCTTAAAAGTGAAGGTAGAGAGGGACAATGCTGGTGGTCATCAGAGGCTGGAGTCAGAACTAACAGCCATATTTAACATTTATGGTAATTTACGAAAGTGGCAGTCACATATCAAGTGATGTATGTTTTTCTTGAAATCAGTAGAGAAGTTTTTCCTAAGAAAGAAATTATTCGTCAGCCGCATTAGTTTTAGTTGAAGTCAAAATCAAGTATCGAATAATCAATAAATCTTTTCAGATCACAATGTTTTTAGCTTGGCACATTTAAAAACAACACAAAATAAATGTTATATAAACTGACTAGTTGACTGAAAGTGGTGGTCTAACTAATATTTATGTGTGAGACCATTGGTATTTAATGTGTAAAGCTAAAACAGTATACGTCAAAAAACTTATCTATATATATAAAAATGAATGTTTGTGTGTTTGTCCTTTATAGACTCAGAAACTATTTGACCGATCATTATGAAAATTTGTATGTATATGTATTTTTCCACGTAGAAGGTTGAAGGTTTATATGCTATGCCCATTGATGTAACTCACCACCAGGAGGCGCTGCAAAATATATAAGTTATCAAAGCGCCTGCACATTGTAAACTACAATTACGAGATAGTTGTGTATAATAACCACAGTAGATATGAATATGCCGGTTCTAGACCACTTTTGGGACAGACAGAAAATCAATGTAAAATACTGTCCATTGAACCATAAACAAATCTAATAAAATCTAACAGGAAAGCACGAATGTTAAATAACCGAATCTTTAGCTGTTTTACTGTTCAATGTTTGCTTCTACATTTATAAGCTGTTTTAATGAAAAAATCAAAAAATCTTAATAAAAAATCTTTATTCTACAAAGTTAATTGTAACACAGTCTTTATCTTTTATAGTCTTCTTTCCAGTAACAATCAAGTGTAATTTTTCATTTTTGTTTAATTCTTTAATCTTTTTTTCATCCAAAACAGTCAAAAATCTGTTCGGCAAGTGTACTTTACAATCTTCCAACTCGGCAATTATTGTAAACCCGAATTTATCTTTCATTTTCTCCAAATTCAAGATTTTGTACTTCTTTTTTTCTTCCAATTCATTCAACTTCTTATACTCTTTGAATTTACATTCTCCAATATCATTTAACTCCTTCAAGAACTCCATTTAAATAGAAAAAATTTAAAGACGGAAAAAATGAAATTTGCTAACAATCACTCGAGAAGTCGGGGAGAATGTGAGTAAAACCGCATTCTTTTCAAGAGGTTCTTCGTTTAATTTCTCCAAATGTACTATAAAATCATCGAGGATTTCTGGTTCAAAATCGTAAACAAATTCAACATCCAGATAATGAAAAAATACAGGTAATATCTTTTCATAATAAACGTGTGTATCGATACCTACAAACCTAATGTATTCTTTGAAAAGGAAAATAATTTTGTCAATGGTTCCAAGAGATAAGTAAAAATTTTTATTCTGTTTTCTAAATTCTGTAACAAATTTTGTTTGCTTCTTGTCTCCATATTGCAATTTTGTAAGCAGGTTATTCAAATGTGTTAATTTATTTCGAAATTTCTTAGGTTTAGGTCTTTCTAACAAAATTAAATTACAACCTCTACAAACTAAATATCTTTTATCGATAATTTCTCCTCTATTAGAACACTTGTAACAGTTGGCATTATACTCTTCCATTTAAACAAAAAGATTTTTTTATAAATGGAGATTATGGAACTAAGTCTGCCGAGATATAAATTTTTCAGCGCAAATGTTTGTGTTTACATTTCTACAACAGAGATAAATAGAAATAATTTCATTCTATTGTACAACTATTTAGGATATTTTGTCTATGACTACAAAGATTATTCCGGAAGAAATCGAGATTTTTCATCAGCGAAAGAGTATATTTTTGAAGTTTTAGAAGGAATGAAAGAGAATAATATGAACATCATCAATTATTGTAAAAGACAAAATGAATGATTGTGTCTTTGGTGTAGTGTTGTTAGTGTGCGTGTTTGCGCTATGGGGAATCACATCACATTCAACTTCTACGGTGTCTATTGTTTAGAGACTTGGCCCTGCACTGCTACTGTCCAACCAAGTTAATGGCTAGGAGCTGTAATTCGGGTCTTAGACTCTGGAATTTTTTTGTTCCCAAGTCTCATTTTTCTTTGGTAACTACTGTGTAGAAGTTGATGGAGAGATACAATTAGGGAATTTGTGTCGGGTGTTTTGTAAGTGTAATGTTGTATTAATGAATGATGTGAATGATGAATGTAATGAACGAATTAAGGAAGAGAAGGAATGTACGAATTAAGGAAGAGAAGGAATTAAGGGGAAAGGTGAGGAAGCAAATGGCGCGCCAACCACAGTTGTCATTACTCGGCTTGTTCTATAGTCATTACACTATGGCCACTCGTGTAAAGACTTGTCCCCAACCACTGAACGACAACCATGTCTTCCTCAATAAAAAGCGCGCCTGAAGCTCTGGGATTTGAACCCAGAACCTCAGGCTTTGAAGGCAAGCGTCTTACCAACTGAGCTACGGAGAGTCTCGAAAGATATAAGCTATATCTCTGCTATATAAGTTGTTCAATTAGGATTGCTAGTTTACAAGTTTATTAATAATTTTATATTTCAAAAACCACTCAACCGATTTTAATGAAATTTGGTACACATATAGTAAATACTTAACTCTTTCGACTTAACTTATCCATAAGGGTGAAATCATCCCCTATTTCTTAATATTCATAAAAAAATAAAAAAAATTATCAGAAAAATCTGAAACTTCAAAAACAAGCGAGTTCAACTTAAAATTTCATGAAAATAACAAAATTTTCAAAAACTACCCCAATCATCCCTTATCTTAAAACTCTTATATCTCGAGAACTATTGGAGCTTTTTTGCTGAAATTTGGTATATAGGATCAGTAAATATTAAAGTATTTTTTAAAATCATAACTTCCGGTCCAACCCTTAAGATGACCTTGGAATAGTTTTTTGTTAATATCATCCCCATTTTTTAAGATATTCTTTTGAAATTAAAAATGAATACTTATATCAATGTCTTTAACAATTCTGTAAAGTTGTAGAATTATCCAATGAATAATATAGACAATAAGACGATTTTTTCAAAAATTTTACTGAATTTCTCTAATATCGTTCTTAATCACATCATAGGCTAAAAATTTCTCAGAGACAACAACAACATAACAAATCGCGTTTGTAACAGCTTTTTGAAAATCCATATTGATAATTATATCGTTCTTTGAACCAGAAATATTTGTCATACTCTTTGTTGTATCAATGACATAAATAGGTCTATTCGCTAAAAATTCTTTAGGATTGTAATACATTTCCTTATTATTACAGTAAACTTTCTTAAAATCTTGATACATCTGATACATGATTCTGAAAAGACCTCCTGAAATGTTTAAGTTTTGTAATTCATCTGGATAATAAGAACCGTTCAATTTTACTCTGATATTTTTTACATCCAAACTATCAAACTTTGAAGGATTTTTTTCTTGATTATTCTGTCTACCTGTTTGAAAACCTATAATAACGAACTTGGGATTGAAGATATTTCTATAAATGTTTGTAATATCGAACGAATAAGTTGTTCCGGAAATACCTTTTTGTTCAATACACTGCCAATCTAGAAAATTAAACATAATGTTTTGACTTTTTGTAATTTCATCAATCAACCTTATTTTACTCGTGATTTTATAATCAATCATTGGAACTCTAATAAAAAAATCTGTAATTGTTATTTTTCCATCAACAGGCATAACATTTCCAGTTGCAGTCTTCAGAATCGCATCATCGTCTTCTGCTCTTATAAAACTTAGATAAAATCCTCCTTTATAGATCGGAATAGTAACATTTTCAAAAAATCCTAATCCAAAATGAGATAAATTTCCAGCTGCTTCAAAAACACCAAATTTAAAATCTGATTCAAAAGCCATTAGAAGTTTGAGAAATAACATCACTTTTTGAATACGAAATAGTTCCTTTAATTGTGCTTAATTGGCCACAGTTTTCGACTTCTTCTATCAATTTATTGTGTTTTCTTACTTCAATCTTAGAAAATAAAAACGGTATAAAATTATCGATTAATCTAACATTATCAGTTCCAAGATATGCTTGACCATCTTGTTTTGTTAAAGTTCCAGAAATATAAAACTGGAAGTTAGACGAGCAAAAGTTATCTCCAAAATCAATATTAAACTCAGTTCTTTTATTCGGTTCATTCAAATGTTGTTTACTAATTGGATAGAAATTTTTAAACTCCGCCCTTTCAATATCACTAGCATATTTTCTGTAGTCCGCCATTTAATAAGAGAAAATTTAGAAATTTTAAACATCGTGTATCATTTTTTCATCGATCTAATGTACGTTTTTATAAGAAAAGATATAAATTTTAGTAAAATAATTAAAAAGATTAGAGTCATTTTTAATGATCTACTTCGTCATATTCAGGATTCTCTTCCTTAAATTTTGCGATCTCGGTCACATATTTCAATAAAATTTGCACAGGATAGTAACCGCTATCTATAATATTGTTCCAATCAACTGTATCTTTATTTTCATCCAAAAACTTTATACTCAAGTGTTGATAGAGACAAAGAACAGACATATGATCTTTTAATTGATAATGTATATTTTCTTGAATGAACTCTGATGATAAAGTTTGATATTTAGCAATGTTATACCAATTCAATTTGTTTACGTATAATCTCATCATATCTTCGGATAATTCATATTTTTGAGAAATGTCATCCCAATGTTCTTTTTTCAAATCTCTTTCGTGTTGCATTATAAAAAGATCGAAAGCACTGTAATGTCCCGCCATCTCTATTTATTAAGAAAAAATTTCAAAATCAAGTTTTTATAAATTGGCTCTTTTTTGAGTTACATTCAGCACATTTTCCCGAAATTCTTTTAACTCCGTTAATGTTTGCATAGTATTTTATATCGTTTGTTGCAGTTTTTTCTTTACATCTCACACAATATATGAGCGCCATTTATATAAGGAAAATTAGTCATCGTAACCACCTAATCCATTAAATCTGTTATCAATATTTTCAAAAGTTTTATTAACATCTTCTTTAAATTTATTAAAGTTTTCTTCTAGTTTATTTACTTTATCGAGATATAAAGAGTATCGATCATCTATACTTTTAAGTAATTCATTATTATGTGTTATTTGCTCATTTAAACGTGTACCAAAATCTTCAAAAAAGTTTATTTTCTCATTGAAATGTGTATCAAAATCTTCCAGAATTTTGTTAATTACTTCACCAACTAATACATTAACACTATTTTTATATGTATTAAAGTTTTCTTCTAGTTTATTTACTTTATCAAGTAATTCACCAACATCGTCTACTGATCTTCTATTTCTGGCTTCTAACTTGTCATAGACTTCTGTTGTAAAATCTTTAACATGCTGTTTATGATTCTCATAATTTTGTTTTAGTTCATTAAACATTTTAATAGGATCTTCTAATTGAATCATTACAACAACATCAAATGGATTAATTCCTTTACTAACACCGCTAATTCTTTTTCCTTTAAAATCTAAGGCATTTTTAACATTCGGATCATGTAAATCAACAATATCGATGTTTTCTGATAATTTTAGAGGTTTCAAAATTTGTTCTTTAACAACAACATCATGTTTGTCAATACCAGGTCGAACACCGACAATTCTTTTCTTATTAGCCAAACTAACATAATTCTTTTCAACTTTGATCGCTTCAGTAATTTCATCAGCTTTTTCGATATGAGACATTAAATTGGTAAATAATTTTTTTACACCATCATCAACTTCTTTTTCCAATGTTTTTATTTTATCAGCAACTTCATTTGAACTCATGAAATTTGCAAGTTTGTTATCATATTCTGCTTTAAAATCTTCAATCTCGACAGCAAACATATCTGAATCTGGAAGGTTTTGTAATACATTTTCTAACTTGTTATCAAACTCATTTCTCAAACTATCAAAATTCAAACTATTATCTACATTTTGAATAATTTGTGTTCCAAATACGTCAAAAATATTTTGTGAATCCATAATTATTAAGCAATAATTTGTTAACAACTTCTTTAAAATCTTTACCATTACTCAGTTCATTCAAAACAAAAACACATAAATGACCACAAATTGGGGGATCTTTATAGTCTTGAATCTGAGAATCATTGTAGTAGACGCTTGATTTTTTCAAATATTTAATCAATTCTATAGGTGGTTTGTCCTCAATTCTTCCATACGAATCAAAATAACATGTATTCTTATCATTCTTATAATAACAAACCCAATGCGTTCCACTTCCCATAATCGAGTCTAAATTCACAATTCCACATTCAAATTTCTTAACTTTTTCAGGTAATGTATCTCTCATGAAGATTCCTCTAAAATGTTTAATATTTTTGCAGATTTCTTCCAATTCCCCGAATGTTAAAGGTTTAAATTTTTTTTTTCAATGTTTGATTTCACGTAATTCAAAGTTTTTTCATCTAATCCAGATCCTGTAACATCTTCCAACTCTTTATCTAACCAATTTAAAATGTTTCGAACAATAGGAATCACATCCTTTTTAACGATTGGAGCAGCTTTACGAACATAAGGAACAACATTTTTAACAACTGGAATATTTTCTCCAAAATCTAATAAATCTTTCAAAAGTCCACCATTTTTAAGTTCTTTCAACTGATTATAAGAAAATTCTATTCTGGTTCCTTTATTGTTTTTCTTATGTTTTTCGAGTTTATTATATTGTCTATTTGTTAAAAATATCTTATCTTCGCCATTTTTTAGTTGATCTATTTTAAATTGAATACTAACGGGTATTTTCTTCTTAAAAGCGGATTTTATTTTTTCTTTCTGATTTTTGCTGAAATTTACATTCACCTCCATTTATATAGTTAAAATTTCAAGTTCTCTTCGATTCCCATTCCTAGTTTTCTCTTCAAAAACATTGCTCCAGCTGTTGGAAGCGCAACAAATCTTTCACCTAAACTAGCATCTTTTGATAAAAATCTATCCATTGCCTTATCTTGCAAAACTTTATCTGCGATATGTCTGGAATTTGTGTCTCTATGTTTTGCATAAAAAATATCGTGTTCCATAGCAGCTTGATCTAATTTATTTATACCAGGATCTCCTCTTTTTAGTCTTTTTTCGAGTTTTGTGCCAGGCCCCAGATACTGATAAGTTGGTACGTGTAATTCAAAAGGTAAATTGTTGATAAAATCATTCAAAAGTCCACTACCCTCAATCATAGATGAACTTATTGCCGGCAAAACTCGTTTTAAATATTTAATTCCATCAGGTTTTTCAATCATTTCATCAAGTTTGTTCGAAATAAAATCTTTAATCGCTTTCTTTTCGTTCAAAAAATTGTTGTTTCCAGCCTTTTCTTGAGCATAAATATAATTAATAATTCCATCGAGTTTTGTCAAATCGTCGATATATCTGTATTCAATCTTATTATCACTGTATTTTCTCACACCTGATCCTTCGATTCTTTTTTCCCAAATTGGTTTAATCAAATTGAGATATTTTTTACCTTTACTTGACTTTGGTTTCTTAGTTGATGGATCATTATTTTTGTAAATTGAATCAGATTTCCATAAAATTTCAGTATACTTTTTCAAGTCTTCTTCAGAATATAAACCGTCTTTTGGAACATCAGTGCCTGTTAATAATCTCCATAAACCTTGAGTTCCTTCATATGTTTTTTTCATTAATAATGATATCATTATGCTCAAAATTCACGGGCAAATTTCCAATCATAAAACTTTTCTTTTTTCTGTCCCAATACAAACCAAATTTATCATCCTTTGCTCTAGGAAGAAATTTTTTACCAATTTCACCAATTATTATATCCGTTGTTCCAGGACTTATTGGTTCAACTATGGTAGAGTCTTCAATGATTCGAGGTCTAAATGGTGTTGAAGATGGTAATTTTGGCAATTCAAACTCAGATTCTGGTATCGAAATATCAGCAAATTGTCGTACAACTGGAACCAAATTCATCAAATTTTGATTATCGCTTAAAACATTTTCAATTTTGCCCTCAACATTTTTTATTGCAGATGTTACAGGTTGATTCATTTTTTGAATAAATTCTTGTTCTTTTTCATCAATTCGAATCTGTTCTTTAAATTCTTTGATTAATTTCTTTTCTATTTGATCAAGTTTTTTTGCTTCTTCTGAAGTTACGTTCGCCATTTATTTAGGAAAATTTTGAAACGTAAACGTGGAACGTGGAAACGTGAACACGAAACGAGAACACGAAACGTGGAACGTAAAACGTGAACACGGAACGTAAAACGTGAACGTGGAACGTGGAAACGTGAACACGAAACGTGAAAACGAGAACACGAAACGTGAACACGGAACGTAAAACGTGAACGTGGAACGTGGAAACGTGAACACGAAACGTGAAAACGAGAACACGAAACGTGAACACGGAACGTAAAACGTGAACGTGGAACGTGGAAACGTGAACACGAAACGTGAAAACGAGAACACGAAACGTGAACACGGAACGTAAAACGTGAACGTGGAACGTGGAAACGTGAACACGAAACGAGAACACGGAACGTAAAACGTGAACGTGAAACATGAACGTGAAACATGAACGTGAAACATGAACGTGAACGTGGAACGTGAACGTAAAAACATGAAAACAACTAGATTATCACACGTTTATATTGGAAAATTTATTCAAATATTTGCCATTTTTAGGCTTCAAAGTTAGATTAATAGTTAAAAATCCATAGTCTTCTTTCCAAATTTTATCACACAATTCATTAAAGTGGTTAAAACTCATATCAGATCCCACATAATTGTTGTAAATCTTTCTCGAATAGTGATCGTCTTGCTTAAAAACACACAACATATTCAAATTATTTCTAATAACTTGTTTATCAACCTTTGAAAAGCATTGAGAAAGATAGATACAAGAGATATTTTTGTGACGAGACATTACGAAATATTCCTTGATAACGTCTTGATTTTCCAAAATACAATCATCAAAAACGATTAAAGAATTCGGTTTACATTCGCTTAACGGAACTATGTCCTCGGAAGCATTATAAAAATATGATATTTTCTTACTTAAGTTCTTCTCAATATTTTCAAATCTTTCTTGTAATTTTTTATAGGCGTCTTGTTCTAAAGATTTACTAAAAACATACAAATTGGAATAAGGAATCAACCTATTGTAGATAAAATTCAATAATAAAGTTGTTTTTCCACATCCACTTGAACCAACAATTAACAATCTGATTGGTTGATCTTTCTTATTTTCTTCAAACGTTTGAAGTTTTATCTGATCTTTTTGCTTTAAAAAATTTCTCCATTTAAATAGAAGATTTTCATCTTGAAGCAACGCTTGCGAAAATGAAGCTGTTCAAGTTGACTTCAGAAAGCTCTAAATTAGTTTTAAAACTTGGAACATCCTATACACTTAGAGGAAGAATCAAATTATTTTATCGGTTTAAGCGGCTTTTATTCTGATAATTTTGTAATAAATATTAGTGAAAGTTCTCCTTATTGTATAGGATTTAGTGAGAAGAACATAACAAAATACTATGGTTTAAACAAAGGATATTATACTTTCGATCAAATAAAAAATTCCCTTAAAAATGATCTGAAAACATTCAAACAATCAGATAAATCTTTAAACTTTGACGAAAACAAGTTTGAAATGCAAAAAAAATTATCTCTCTAATAAAATTCAAATAAAATCACCAGTAAGAATAATGTTTTCAGCAATTATTGTAGATTTGTTAGGGTTTGTTCAAGAAACTATTGAGCCAAATCAGGTATATTTAGGAAATAAAACGCCAAAATTTAGACCGTTCGATGTAATTGAAGTACATTGTAATCTCGTTGAACCTAGTTTTGAAAATCATACCGAACATTTACACAAAGAATCTGAAATTTTGTACACATTTTTCCCAAATGTTGCTTATGGATCAAAAATCAGTGAAAAACCAAATGAAATCGATTATATTCCAATTAGAAAAAATATTAAAAGAATTCAAAAAATCGTTCTGACTATTCAAGACTCTGAAGGAAATCTATTAAATAATGAGAGTAAAACAACAATATATTTAAGATTGTCGAAAGAATGATGAATCAAGGGGGGGGGAACGAATCGTTCTTACCTTCAAATTTTCAAGAAAACAACTTTTGAATGTATAAATTACAAGAGTCTATCCCATAGACCCCTTAACAATCTTCATCCTGACCCTGTTTTTATCAATGAATCTGGACTTTATACTGAAATAAAAATTACTAGTTAAATTTTATTTCTATCTAAATGGAGTCAGTTGTAGACCTACTCAATAATCAACTAAAATTCAATAACAAACATATCTTTACGATTGTTGACGAAAACAATGTGATCTGGTTTAAGGCTAAAGACGTAGCAAAAATTCTAGAATATGAAAATACTATGCAAACGATCAGAATAAACGTTGACGAAGATGATAAAAACTTCTATTTTAATCTAAATATAAGGGGGGCTATAAATAGCTTACCTTCAAACTTCCAAAATAACACTGTTTTCGTTAATGAATCTGGACTTTATTCTTTAATTTTGAGATCGCATAAACCAGAAGCGAAATTGTTTAAAAATTGGGTTACGAAAGAAGTATTACCTTCCATTAGAAAATATGGTGAGTACAAACTCAAAAACGAAAATAAGCAGTTAAAAGATGAAATAAAACAGTTACAAATTAAAGATGAAATGAAATCATTGAAAATAGAGAATCAAGAATTGCGAATGGAATTAATGAAGAGAGATATGGTATGTAAAGATTTTGATAAGAAAAAACACCATGTTTTTGTGTTAGTTAAGAAGAATCACATGTGGGAATATCCTTATTACGTTATCAGAGCTCAGAAACGAGAAATACCAAACCGATTAAAACATCTAAAAATAAAATATCCTGAATTAGAGATTTTGTTCATTGATGACGAACCAAATTCTATCAATTTGTATAACCAAATGAAAGAATCTTTGAATATTTTATACAACGGAAATCATTTTACTACAAATATGGCAGAATCTCGACTGATTTATAGAATATCTAAATTACACGATGAAAATGTTTCTAAATTTTACTAAAAACTCTCGATTTATTATATTTTGTTTGTAAATGTTTAGCATAACTAGGTAACCATTGTAGAATTCTTTTTTCATATTCACAAGGCATTTCGTTTTTATAACTTTCGCTGAAAATTTTTTTAGCACAATCTTTGCAAAAAGCATCTTTTCTATCTTTACTATACTGCCAGTTATTAAATTCAGAAATATTTTTAATTTCTTTACAAAAGTAACAATTTTTTTCTTCTAAAGTTAATTTGTCCATTTTAACGTATAATTCCTTACAATAACAGTCTTTTCTATTCTCTTCTTGACACTTTGTACATTTCTTTTGAGACTCCATTTATATAGAAAAAATTATTACACGATGAAAATGTTAAACTCTTGAATTATGATATTTTGTTTGTAAATGTTTTTGATAATTATTTAACCATTTTATAGTTCTTCCACATTCACATTGAGTATCTTCATAATATAATCTATGGTGATTCTTCTTTACACAATCTTTACAATATGAGTCTTTCTTATCTCTACTATAGTGATCACTATTAAACTCTGAAATTTTTTTAGTTTCTTTACATTTAAGACATTCTTTCTCTTCCAAAGTTAATTTTTCTATTTTATCATACAGCTCTTTATGATACTTCCTATAACAATCTTTACAATTATAAATAATTCCATCTTTTCTACTCTTATCTTTATAAAATTCTTCAAAACCTTTTAATTCTTTGCACATTGAACATTTCTTTTGGGCCTCCATTTATATAGAAAAAAATCTTTGACTTTCTCAATTCATATTCATAAAACTTTCCGGTTATTTCTTCATTATTTAAATCTTTTATACTATAAGTTACAGGATCTGTGTTATTAATTTGATAAATCACAAAGATTTCTCTTGACCAATTGTTCTTATATTTGTTCGAAAATGTTTGTTTTTTACTAACAATTCTTACATGATCATTGACTTTAAATTTAGTTTTCGTGTGAATTTCTGGTGGAACATACTTAAAAACCGACTCTAATAACTCTTTTTCTGCATCTTTATCTACGTCTTTAGGCTTCATTTTGATTGTGCTATGAACAGTATCGTTATATTTCTTTACGATTTCTTGAAGAATATCGATCCATTTAAAGTTTTTATTAATCTCAAAAATTACTTTCATTCTCTCATTTTGAGTTCTGTTATATCTCTCTACAATACTTGATTTCTCTTCGTTTTCAGTATGATAAATCTTAATGTTGTATTTCCTCAAAACATCGTTAAATTCTTTATTTTTAAACTCTAAACCCTTATCTGTATGAAGTAGGTTAGGAGGTTTGTGATTGATCCTTATGGCATCTTTTACTATATCTTCGAAAGCTTTTGAAACATCCTTGCCGTTTTTTCTTTTGATAGCTCTTGACCAAGCATATTTTGAGAAAGTATCAATAACATTTAACATATACTTAAATCCATCATTTTGATCTGAATAGTTAGACACTATAACTAAATCTGCTGCCCATAAATCGTCAATTCCTAAAGTTATAATTTTTCTCTTTTTAAACTTTTTTCGTACTGGTGCATGAATTTCTCTAGCTTCAATCTCTATTTCTTCTTTATTCTTTAATTCTTTCTTTACTTGTTTTTCATTTGGATTCTTTATAAATTTACTCTTATTTGTCTTACATTTTGAACATTTTGCTGCAATTCTATACAATCCGTTTTGAGTTTGAACAATCTTAGAATCTATATTTTTCGTTTTCTTTTTACACTTGTGACAGTGAATTAAATCATCTTCCATTTACATATCAAAGTTTCCAAGTTTGTTTAACTCTTCTAAAATATCTGTTTTATATCCATACGGTACTGTATCGATCTTATTTTCTAGGACAATTCTCTTATCATCTTTAGCGTTCAGTGCCAGCTTGTTTATGGTAACAGTGTACAACTCATGTTTATAACTTTTTGATGACTGTCATCTCCCTAAATTCTTCTTTATCTTCGAACAAACATCTCTTCAAGTTTTCGATATTTATTGTTTTATTTACAACGCTTCTCTTAATTCCTTTACACCTAACTGGGTTTTTATCTAGATATTTGTACGAGTACATCTTAGACCTTAAACCACAAAATTCTTCTAAAACTTCGCTATTTAACTCATCTTTGAATTTCCCTATTACCTTCTTATTTTTAGTAGTGAAACATTCATGATCTTTTGGATAATCACTTGTATCAAAGTCATCTATATTTTCTTTAATAATTTTGTAAGGATCACGTTTCAATTCTAGAAAATAACTGTCTGTATCCATGTAACACAGATTCAAATCTGGATCAAACTTCTTTAATTTGTTGTAATAAAACTCGTACATTAGCAATTTTGAGAGGTCGAGAACTGAAAATCCTATGTAAATCGGTTTGTTAAATTTAACCTTTTGTTTGTACATGTGACTCGCTATACAGTTGTCGTCAAAGATAGTGAAGCTTTTGAAGTTCGTTTTCTTAGCTTGTTTCATTGAAAATTCTTCATTTCCAAGCTTAATATCACATCTGTTTCTCACATTTTCCATAGATTTTCCAAAAACTGAGTTGTTCATCAGCTTATAAAAGTCCTTTTCAAAGTCGCTTGTAGCTTTGGTTCTCATGTTTGTGTTAAAATCAATGTATTCTTTCATAAAAGGCTTCTGATCGAATGCAATAACTCTATTCACATGTTTCAAAATCATACCTTGTTCCAAATAGAACTTCAAATTTCTCGAATGAACAACGTATTCAGTTTTATCCAGTAGAGTTGTGCAAAGTTTGTTTTTAAAATGTTCTGGAGCAAGAGGTAAATCCTTGTGATGTTCGTGTAAATTTGTTGGATATCCAAGATCAACTTCGAGAATATAGCCATAATCTTCGTCGCCAGTGAGTTCCAAAATTGTTTCTTTCCATTCTTCAGTTGTGTAAGTTTTTGGATCCATCCACTTGATATCACTAAACGGCAGTTTTTGCATTAGGCCATACCCATAAAGGTTATTAGCATCAACGTATAACAAATAGTTTTCGGGCTTTGTCTTATCGAAATCTTTCAAATATTTGTTATTTGCTTTCACATATCGTTTAATACACTGAGAAATGCCCCCGCGAATGCCTTTTTCAATCATCAAATACATATTATAATCGTTAATTAGCTGAAGCTCAATTTTCGTTAATTTTAACATTGCGTCCCATGCGAGACTGGGAGCTGTTAGATAGTGTGCCGGATCGAGTTTATAACAATTAAGGCAAATGTTTCTGAAATTTTCGAATATATCAGCAAGCAATAAAACATCTTGGATATTGTACAAATCAGAGTAATTTCCAAGATTTTTCTCTTTTAATTTGTTCCAAACGCTCAAGTAGTGTTGAAAATCTTTCTCAGATATGCTCTCATCTGTCAAAAGTGAATAGAAATCTTGAATTCTCAATTCTTCTGTGTAATCAAGTTTTTCAATACTGTCGATAAATTCATAGGGAAATATTCCTTTTCCAGATAGAATTTTAAAAATCTCGTCGTCGTCATTTGGCTGTCTTTCTATTATCTCATTCAGTCCATCTTGTATAAAATGATTTGTATGTTTGAAGTCTTCTTTCTTGAGGTTTTTAGCTAACTTTTCAATAGACGAGGCCATGAATCTAAACGTGTCTACGAAAGAGAATTTTATGAACTTTCTAGGTTTGTCACCATCAAATTCATACCCGTATCCAGAATTTACAGAGTAATTTATATATCGTTCATCGGTGTTTGCAATCAAATCAACATTACCGTAGCCTATTGTTTTGCCAATTCTTTTATGTACAAATGCGTATCGTAATTAGACATATTGTGACAGAAAACGGGAATATTCTGAGGAAATTTCAAATTCAGATTACAAATTCTATGAGCTGCACCTCGAAATTTTCCAGTCAAATGACAGTGATCTCTGCATTTTTTGAATGCATCATAAGCAGAACTCCAATTATCTGGTAAAAACCCTAAAGTTTTTTCAGTGTCTTGATACGATATTTCTTCACAAATGTGGCAAAGATTTGAATTTTGATACGAAATTTCTTCTTCGTCAGTCAATTTCATGGGCTTCATGTTCTTTGAATTATATTTTTTAGCTATGTACTTCGATAATTTATTGAGTTCTTCAAACAATTTTGCAGGAACGTTCGGCAACTCTTCTTCATTTTTTGCTCGATAACATATCGGCTTGTACATACGATTGGTCACATTAGACACTAAATATAGAGTAAAACCATAAGGAATATGCTTCTGAATCTTGGTTGTAGTCGATTTTTGTGGATTGTTTTTGCATGTGGGAATCTTCTCTAATATGCTTTCAAAATCCATATAAATAACGTACGGATGGCTAAATTTCTTTTGATAATTAGTAAATTTTAGTTGTTTGACCTGGAAATGGCATAATTGGCTTACAAACTTCATGATTTTTACAAATTTCTAAGTGATCTGTTAAATCTCCAGATTTGTAAAAATGGCTTAAACATCTTCGACACAAGAACGTCTTGTGAGCATTTTTTGATATCTGTGAACTCGCTAATCTACTTAAATCTGTTATCAAAACATAATGGGATTTATCATCTTGTTTAACATACAATAAATCAACTTCTAACTTGGCGTCATAAACTTCTGAAATTTGCAACGGTACTATGTGTAGTTTTTCATCAAAAGTATAGACATTTACAGACATTTTCGGATACTTGTACTTTGCTTTGCTGCTTCGTTTTTCAAATAATTGTACATCTTTTAAAGACATAGGATAG
This sequence comes from Homalodisca vitripennis, assembly GCF_021130785.1. Taxonomy (NCBI): domain Eukaryota; kingdom Metazoa; phylum Arthropoda; class Insecta; order Hemiptera; family Cicadellidae; genus Homalodisca; species Homalodisca vitripennis. Next base: position 19,902 of record NW_025782957.1, on the reverse strand, counting down.
TCGAATCCAGAAAATATCTCATCGTTCACGAATTTTTCGTATTGTTTTGCTCTGTCAACATGAGTCTCGGGTTTTTCAATAGCGCATCGGATAGAGTAAATAAAGCAATAATCATCTTTATTTTTGATATTTACACAAGCTTTTTTATCTTTGATTTCCTTTGGTAAATCGATATATGATCCTGCGTTCATAAATTCATGTTTATTAAGGCTCAAAACTAGTTGTTTACAACTTTTAAATGTCCATCCGGAACCTTTATTTGGATTATTCGTTTGTTCTCGATGTGTTAATTTATTAAATTGCTTAGTAATAAAGTCGTTTACGTCGAAGATTTCGTCTGCTTTGATAGTAAAATACATTAGACATGTTTGCGGTTCACCATTCACTAAAGTTCGTTCGTATTCACATTCCAAAGAGAGATAGCCCTTCATATTTTTAACATTTTCTTGAAATTTCTCGATTAAACTTTTAATTTCTGACCGCATAATTGAAAGATATTTGTAAATTGACATGGAATTGTCGTTCAAGTTTGTTAAAATGTATTGCTTGAAAAGACCGTGTATTGAGGATAAAACTTCTACATCAATGATATTTTCGGATTTTACTTTAAGAGTTTTATCAATTTCTTCGATCATTTCAGACTTAGTTTTATCGTTTGTTTCTAAGGACAATTTTTCAGCGATTGATTGAATTTTTTCATCATTAAATAGATTGAGATCTTTTTTATCTTCCTTAAAGCTTTTCTTTAATTCACGCAATTTTTCTATATTGTACATCTTTTCGTGACCATCGATTTGATTCTCTTTAGCCCAAGTCCTCAAATAATTTAGTTCTTTATTATAAATTTCTTTGTTCTTCAAATGATTTTTCGAATTGTAATGACGAGTATAGTGATGTTCAAAAATGTCTTTTTTGCAGTATGGGCACTCTATCTTTTTCCGCTCCATATTTAAAGAGCAAAAATTTGTAAACTAAAATTTTGAGAAGTGGTGATTTTTGTGACAACTTGACACAAATCAGCACAATTTCTGGTCAAATGTTTTCAGATTGTTCTATTTAAAGAGCAAAAATTTGTAAAATTAAATTTTGAGAAGTAGTGATTTTTGACACAAATCAGCACAATTTCTGGTCAAATGTTTTCAGATTGTTCTATTTGTTATAGAAAAATCTTTTAACTAAATTTAGTTAAAAGATTTTTCTATAATAAATGGCAGCGCTGTTACAAGAGTTGAATAAGGTTGGTGAACTAAGATTCAAAGAATATAAGAAATTAGTGGAATTGGAAGAAAAAAAGAAACATAGAATCTTGAATTTGGAGAAAATGAAAGATAAATTCGGGTTTACAATAATTGCCGAGTTGGAAGATTGTAAAGTACACTTACCGAACAGATTTTTGACTGTTTTGGATGAGAAAAAGATTAAAGAATTAAACAAAAATGAAAAATTACACTTGATTGTTACTGGAAAGAAGACTATAAAAGATAAAGACTGTGTTACAATTAACTTTGTAGAATAAAGATTTTTTATTAAGATTTTTTGATTTTTTCATTAAAACAGCTTATAAATGTAGAAGCAAACATTGAACAGTAAAACAGCTAAAGATTCGGTTATTTAACATTCGTGCTTTCCTGTTAGATTTTATTAGATTTGTTTATGGTTCAATGGACAGTATTTTACATTGATTTTCTGTCTGTCCCAAAAGTGGTCTAGAACCGGCATATTCATATCTACTAACCACACACTATGTGAAGGTGCTAAGTTTTTATGGATATTTGTCTTTCAAATGAATTTCTGTTTGGCCTTATAGCTTGAATGTTAGACCACTTTATTATTAAGTACATGTACATGTACAATGGTTATAAACATACACTTTTGGCAGATTTTCTTGATAGTGTCAACAAGGTAAACTCTACATCGGCGTTGACAATATAATTCACTTGAACCAGAAGTGCTCATACACGAGCAAAGCTTACAAAAAGCGTGCGAAGCGGCGGGGAACAGCTAGTTGTTTGATATTTTTGACTCTTTACATACCCTCCCATTTCAAAATCCACCAAAACTGATGTAGCTGACGATCATTTTCTTTCTTGAGAGAAACTTTTCTATCAATTTCAAGAATAATCAGGATGTGTCTTTATACAATGCAAATTGTCTGTCCTAATATAAATATAATATATTAATACTATACACCATATTCAGTACTCAATCACAAATCAAAACAAGTCAACAAAATAAAGTCAATATTCATAATTAGAATTGTATCAAAAGTGAAAGACAGTACTATATTATATACTTGTACTACGAGTATAACGTATTAAGTGTCAATTTGGTAAAAAAGGCATTATCGGTTGGAGTATGAAAAATGTTTCCTTTTCATAGGTATATTTAAAAAATAAATTATACACACCCATGCAAAGAAACTCAAAAAACAAAGTATTATTAGCATTATGTTTATTGCATTTTTGAATCATTATAATGTGATTTTTTATTTATAAAAATATTTATTAGTTATGATCATATACAAGAAAGCAATTCCTATTTCTGTCTATCATATTTCTAGCCAAGAAGACTTTTAAGATAATTCTTTCATAATCATTACTGTGATTGCAATAATAAATTATTCTATGTACTTACTAGTTTTGGTTTTGGTAAGCAGAAGACTGAACCAATGAAAGGAGAAGAGATCGCGTCACAGAGAAACCGAGGAGGAGGTCGGACATGACAAGTGTTGGTGAGGTTGGTAACAATTACAGTGACTGTAGTAGCACATGTGACAACTGCTAGCACTAAACTGTACACTCTAACTGTAAAGAAATATGATAAATTAAATTTTGCTAAACGTTTAATTTATTATAAATTACTGGTTGTTATATGAACAAAAACAATGCTACCAGAAAATTCAAACATCTTTGCAATTTGAAGTAAACACAATTTTTAATCATAACAAATATTGGTTCTGGATCTGTATTAATGAATCAAGTTATAAATATTACGTTTAGCTATGTTTTGATCCAATCAATGGTTGCAGTAAGTAAAAAATAAGTTTGAGAGAATGTGAATAATTGTATAATTTAATGTAACTAGCAATTTAATAGTATATTTAATGTACATACAATAACATAAACTTGTATATACATTCTATGAACATATTGGATATTAATAGAATGAAGAAGATATTAAAAGTGAAAGCAATATAATTACCTCAATCAAATTTGCACTTCAGTATTTATTCATACTAGTGTCCACAGGGTGTGTTTCATAAAATTGAATGTTTACTGTTTAAGGACCTTTTGCTCTAAAAGTTCAAGAGCTATTCAATGGCTTAAATACACAATATGAGGTTAAATTAAATTCTTATTGTTTCAGGAATAATTATTTCATGATTAAAAAAACATTTACTTGTTCAAAACATATCTATGAAATGGTCACACCAGTAATGTTTTAGAACTAATTGTTCTTAATAGGAACTAAAAGGTTTATTTGATAAGTAAGAATCAAATCTCTGTAGCTAATTGACTGTCTTGTGAACATCAGAATGCATCTGCTCACTGACTTCTAGTATACCACATTTATTAAATGACGCCTTTTGTACGAATCTAGTATTATTAAAAATGTTTGAAACACTTGATGGGACCCTCTGAATTCGAATAAATTTAGTTTTTTAAGGAAGTTTCATCATTGCAAATTTATTACATTGTATAAAGTGAAGTATGCAATAAATGAGTAGTAGTTAAAATGCCAAAGTGGGTAGGAGTTTTCAAAATTTAAATGGAAAAATGTCTATGATGAAATATAATGAAGCTCTCGGAACTGATCTCAGATGATTTAGTCAATTCTTGTTTACTAAGAGATTTGTAAAGGCCGGCAAGTCACATGTTAATTTCAATGTAGGAATTAGAGAATTTGAGTAGAATAATTTTGTACAAAGATGACTTTGAAAATTGGAAATTTCACAAATCATTGATCTCAGTTCCCAGACTGCTTACTAATAAACACCAAATCAAAATAAAGGATTTATGTTTTTAAGTTTCCAGATCGATATCATGAAGAAGGTTATCAACTGTTGGAGAATACTATCACCAGTTAAGAGTCAAGATCGAGTAGACAACCTCAATACGCAAGGTCCTAACAACTGTAACAAATCTGATGTTGGATATAAGTTGAGTTTTATTAGTCAAATTCATGCAAGCAAGAGACAACAATAAATGCAGCTGCTTACCATATCTTCCATCGCTAAACTGCAATTTGCAATATAGAATATAGCTGACCTTCTGATGTCTTGAGTTTTATTCGGTGCATAACAATTCTATACTCCATTCTGTCATTCAAATCAGATTTCTGATCAGATGATAGGAATAGAGTGACCACAGATAAGAAGGTGAAAAAGCAGTTGGAGACTGATTATCCTAACAGACCTTTACAACTTCAACAAACAAAAGCTTGCAGAATTTTATCACTAATACTTAAGTAAAATAACAACTATATATATATATATATATATATATATATATATATATATATATATATATATATATATATATACAACTGTAAAAAGTTGTAATTACTCCATTGAATGAAGTGTTTTAAAAAATTCGTTGATAGTTTATTTTTATAAAAATACCTGACGTTAATATCCAAATAACCTATTATTTTCACTGTCGATATAAATATTAAACTTATGAGTGCAAAGGCAATATATAATCTGAAATTCTAATTAGACTAAGTAAAATATATTCAGACATGAAAACAAACAAAAACAGCAAGCATAAGACAAAAGACGCAGTTTGGTATGTTTTGTATATTTTAAATAACCAAAACAGATACACAGCATATAAAACCATAAAAAATGCTAAAAATGGAAAATCTTTGACACACGGCACCAGCCTGTAGTACTGAACATTGTCAGATGAATTATTTAATTTATTTCAACCACTTGGGCCTGGAACACAATTAGATATCACAATTACATGATAGTATTAAAATAAATTCTTAAATTGAATTCAAAATCATTGGTATGTAATATTGATTTTTTGGTCACCTAATTAATATTCAAACAATTATTGTATACAAACTATAGATTGTGTACACCACCACATTCATTTATGGCTGAGAAAACTGTTATATTGTCACATTTAGTTCTACATGTATGAAATATTTTCACTCTAAAACCAAAAGACAACTTTAATAATCCTTGTTCCCAGTCCATCCTTCAAATGTCTAGCGTTTGACTTTCCAAGAGGTTTGCATCCACCAGTAGTTATGGTTTTAGTCCCATAACTGATTTTAAAAATAATACAATGGAAGTGAGTTTTTTCTGAATGTGATCATATTTTTCTAGTAAGACAACAGCCAAGTACGGGAATTTAATCAAAGATGAAACAAAATAGCCACATTATGAAAACTACTTACAGCAAAAAGAAATAATAAAACAGACAGTATAATTTACCAATTATTACTAAGTTAAAAACTGTTATTGTTTATTGCTATTTTAGTTAGTATACTAAATAGCAAATAGTGGTATAAACGTTTCAAAGATGACCATGGAGAAACTGAAGGTGAGAAATGCTCCGGACGCTCCAGCATATCAACTGATGAAATCATGAAAATAGTGAAAGAACTGGTTATGAATTACGGTTATGGTTGAATTGTTGAATTTTGAAAAAAAACTGTGGTGAATGATAGTTGCTCACAAGTCACTAAATGCTGTTAATGACAATACATACAATGTTATAACATGTGACAAAGCATGGGTTTACAGATATGGCATCGAAACTAAGGCTCAATTATCGCAGTGGAGGCATTTTGGATCACCAAGACCGATAAATGCTCAAGTGCAGTCAAACATGAAGGTTGTGTTCACTAAGTTACTTGATTTTAATGGCATAGTGTATCATGAATAATTCTTGCCACAAGGTCAAACTGTCAATAAGGTTTGTGGCAAAACAATTTCTGGCTTTTGCATCATGACAATGCCCTGCTCAAACTCCATTGTCTTTTCATGAAATTTTGGCCAAAAACAGTATTTTAATGATGCCCCAGCCTCCATACTCTCCATGCATGGTTCCATGTGACTTCTTTTGTTTCCAGAAATAAAGAGAACCTTAAAGGGCCATCAATTTATGCTTGTAAATGTAATAAATGTCATGTAATAAATTACATTAAAAGTGCATAGTAGGAATAATTGATCAAATTATTTGATCAACAACTACTATTGATATTAATATGTCAGATTGCATGTGGAACAAGCATTAGAAAGAATTACTTCGTAACTGAATGGGAAAAAACCACCTGTCTTTCTTGATCTGACCTGCGAAAATGTTTTTTTTCTAATATTCTCAACTGCCAATAAAAATTTTCTTTGCGTACAGTGTGAATAAAAAATTAATGAATTAAATTGAAAATTACAGCACAAAAATATATATTTTTTTAATCAGTGCTCTATATGTCACAAATTACCTGTGCTAATTTTAATAAGATACATTTATTTTAACTATAAACTCACAAGTTGAATCATCCATTAGTAAGTAATGAGTGATATTAAAAATATAAAATTGTTTTTTTCTTATGGCAATAGATTAGTATACATACAAATATATAAACAATCTAAAATATTTTGTTGTTTATCCCTTTTCCTTTCCAGATCTATAAATAAGAAACACTATCACCATATTAGCCTAATATCTGCTGAGCTAGACTGTTAGTATCTAGAACATAGTAATATAATTCTGAATTATACACAACACAAGATTTTACTGCTTGGTAATGACAAACTTTTGATGGTGCCTTACAAAGGAATGGAGCATGGTCGGCAGGTGCAGGCAGATTGGACTCTAGACTCAACAAGAAACCAGAGAGCAGCAGCAGCAACAGGCAGTTAGTAGCCAACTTCTCCTTGCCCAGAACATCCATCCAGAAACAGGCCAGAGACATCACGATCATCACTAAAACGTGCACAACCCAGATATGACACACACAGACAAACATATAGACTGAACAAATAAATTAAAGGGATTATATGAGATAAAAACTGTAAATATTAACCAATCAGAAATATGTGTTAGTGCTACTAAGTATGTTTGCCTATTATGCTTTAAATAATGATTAAAATTATATTTTTCCTAATTTATTTTTAATACTATTGTTGCACCTCAACATTCACATTGGCTCTTCCCACCATAGCTATGTTATGTGTAGAAAACTCTATTGCTCTTGAGTTCATGTCTATAACATCGTAGTGCACTCAATTGTGCACCTGATGAGACATTGAGAACACCTCTTCATCTGTATTATATCGGATGGCTGCTGAGAACCAGACAGATCTCTTTTGTAGTCTAGGTGTCTTTGATGTTGAAATAATGTTCACTTTTGAGTATTCACCACCGACTATTTTGTATCTCTTTAGACGTAGATTCCATAATCCAGGAGTTAAGTCTATGACAGACAATGCACTAAGTGGAAGGTGAAATGGAGCTAAACTCAACATTCACACTAAATCAACCCTTCCCACCATAGCTATGTTATGATCCTACATGTTAAACAAAAATGCATAGATGGATTTCTATTCATTATTTAGTATTTAGTAGTTATTTTATGAATAAAACTCACTCAGGTCAAGGAACTATAGTGCCAGGAAAAGTGGAATAAAATTTTAACAGTACATAATTTTCTAAATACATTCTTAATATAGAAGTATTGTATGAAGTTTTCATCCATTTCTAATGCAGTTAACTGAGAGGGCAGCCATTGAGTGTGACAATAGTTTGCGACTTGTAAGCTGTGATAATGCACATGTTACACCTGTAATGTACTTAATCACTGTTATATGTATGTTTTATTTATTTTTAATCATTGGTAAATGACAAAACTGTCAAAAGCTCTATAAATTCAAATATTCTGTTCTAGAATATTGATTACACAACTTGTTTATATCAATAGAATATGATACTACTGTTATCATAAATATGATGTGATTAGATGATTATCAAAGCTTTTACCACTGAACAGTAAAGTTATGAGTTAGTATTGGGAGAATGCTAATACTTCGATGCTGAAAGCTGTAGTAGTGAAACATGTGTATTGTAAAGTTCAGAGATACAAGATATCACAGACAACAGATATCAAAGAAGACAGTTGAACTAAGTATTATGAAGTATCCTAGTAAAAGAATAATATTGTGTTCAAATCTCTGGTAAGAATGTAGTGTCTGAAACCTTCACTAGATGGATCTCATTACTATAAATCTTATGTTCTATTTGTATTAGTTAGTAAACTGTCTGACCCAGAACGGGAATAACCAGGACGTAGATGTATCCGAAGCTTGCTCGCTTGAGGACAAATGTGAAGGTGAGCGAAGTGGGGGTTATATCGTCAGTCCCATCATCTGAGCTGAGATCAGGCAGCCACGGTCTTCTAACAGCAATAGTCTCAGCGTCCAGCCTCTGCACCTCCCACTCGGAGCTCGTCTTCTGCAGTTCCAACTGCCACAATTAATTAAATACAACATTACATGTCTCTAACATCATTACTATGGTATGGCTATAGCTCAGTGTATATATATATATATATATATATATATATATATATAATATATATATATATATATATGGTAGCACATTCACCCGGCAAGTGAGAGATCCGGGTTCGACTCCCGGTGGAGCAAGTACTTTTTGTGATTCAATGTTTATTGAAATTAAATAAGGCTATTGCCATTTATACAGTTTAATGTAAATAAAAAGTCGTTTGACAGGTATTTGGTCTTCCGATCATATGTTAGTTTGCTTATTTAAACACATATGTGACAGATACGGCCAAACACAAAATAATTGAATCGGAAAAAGTGAGCGCTCTATATATATATATATATATATATATATATATATTTGTTTGCTGGTCCTTAAATCAAAACAACTGTAAATTACAATGACCGACATTGAGATGTAGTGGTGAAGTACATAATCAATGTAGGCAATGTTTATGTCATAGAATATCTAACAACTCTCCATGTCTTCCTGTTCAATAGGAAATCTCCATTAATAAAATAAGAAGTTTTTAAAACTTCTGAAATATCTGACATTGTCAGCAAAAATGCATGGTAGGCCTACAATATAGGATGAAAATTGAACAGGAAAATCACAAAATCAAGCTTGTAAAAATATTTAAAGCTTTTTCAGACATTTCTAAATTTAAAAAAATGTCCTATCTCATTGATGGAGGCTTCCTATTGAACTGGAAGACGTGGAGAGATGTTAGATATTCATGTCATAAACTATGACATAAGCATTGCCTACATTGATTATGTATTTCACCACTATATCTCACTATTATATTTTATGAACAACATAGCAATCGTGTTAGGAAGGGATATCCCTCTTATATTTACACATGGTCCTCGACTCAAAGATAAGGTTATCACAGTAGTTATATTGTGCCATGATTTAAAACTTCAGGATTAAGGATATGTATAAAATCAAAGGTTGTGAAAGAACTGGAATTAAGATACATGATGTAAACTACAACTCTCTTCAAAGACACATTAAGCTAAGTGATGTGACAAAGCAGTTGTAGCTTTGTGGTAGTATTTAAAGCTATTCACTGAGATATGGAGGTAAATGAAAAGTAACCTAATAAATGAAGAGCCTAGGTTGCATTCTAATATGAGGGCTGTTCAAAGAAGAATGATCATATTTTTTTATAACATACCTTTATTCATCCTCATAATTTTGATGGTCCTTATCAAAATAGACACTCTTGAATGGGCGTTTCTGCCAGTCTTCAAATACGTACATACTATAAACCATTTTTTAAGAGGTTCTCAAAGTCACCTCTGCAGCCTTCACCACTGCTTCTGACGGTGGATAATGCCTCCCACAAAGACTTCTTCAAGTTAGAGTTTCACATAGGGCTAAATTTGGGCTATACAAAGGGTGAGGGATGCACTCCAAGTTGATTTTTGCCAGATATTCAGCAATAAAATTGGAAATATGCAGCCGCAAATTATTATGGTACAGCATCCAGCCTGCTTCACGGAAATGTGGTCTTTTGCACTTGATATGGACTTGCAACATCTTCAGGACATCCCTACAGTATTGTTTAGTTACTGATGTGTGTGCAGGTATGACATGCTGTTAAACCATTCCATGAATATCAAAGATTGAGATGACTATAATTTGCCCATCAGAAGCAACATCTTTTGCTTTTTGGAGGGTTAGCGATGAAGGAGATTTCCACCACTGAGCTTAGCTGTTTGCTCTTAGGATAAAAATGTAGCCAGGTTTCATCAGCAGTGATAACATTTGAAAGAAACTCCAGACCTTCCTCTAACATCAACTTCATGCAGACCTGACTGCGAATGTCCTTTTGTTCGAGCATCAACAGTCTTGGAACCCATCATGCACAAACACGTCTCATGTGTAATTTATATCATAAACGTGTAGGTGGCAACACAATGAATGTTTAATATTTCAGAAAGTGATCTTAGGGTAATTCGTTGATCCCCTCTCACAATGACAGCAATTTGTTGATGTTTTCCATAAGAACAGTAACTGGAGCATTGGGTCTACCTTCCTTTGAAATTGATTATCTCCTCTCTAAATATTTTAGACCACCTTCGAGCTGTGCTGTAGGGAAGAACAGACTCTCCATATGCCTCCAGTAACATTGTCTAGGCCTCAACCAGAAAGTTCCTTAAACAAAAACAGAATTCCAAAGCTGTGCATTGTTCTTTACGTGATATCTCCATTGCAGCAGTAGGCAATACTGCACATGTCTGAACTTGCCTACCTCTCGCAGGTGGGAAGCGGAAACCCCAGCAGTAAAACTGCTATTGCGTGATTGTTTCACATTAAACTAATGTAATATCAAAAGATTAAATTTTAGCAAGCAAAATTATGACCATAAGTAATGATTTTTTATTAGCAACCCTTTTAAAATTAGTGTTAAGGATCCTCCACTCACAAGTCCCACTTTGCCCACTATACAGTTCAACACTTTCACTGCGAGACCGGTCGTGTACCGATTTTAGGACAGCGGGAACAGTAATCGTGACTGTCCACTATACTCAGTGTGTTAATCTATGATACATTTCTAGCCACAGAATTTGTTGTTACCACTTTCACTGCGAAACTGGTCATGTACCAATGCATTCAGTCACCAGTCGTCCAGTCGTCGGTAGTGACCGACTTTAGAACAGTGGGAATATTAGTAGTGACTGTCCACCACACTCAGTGTGTTAAAGGAATTTAATATATGCATGAAATACTCTGCTTGTATACAAACAAATAAAATATGAATGATAAGTACAAACCTTGGTGCCATTCTCAAACAAAATAAGTTGCAGTGTATCAGTTTGGGTCCAAAAGCCCAGTTGAATGCTGCATGTCTGAGTGTCCCAGGGCCACTGCCTCAGGTCCAGCTGACATCTAGTTTGGAGATGACTGCGGGTACTCCACCTCACCTTACCATTAGATGTAACCCTTACGGCAGCTGGTCCCAGTGGAGATACTCCCTTCCCTACAGCACTGCACATATACAAGTCGGATGGTATGAGTATTTTTCAAAACTTGTTTTTACTTATATACAGAGCAATTTTTGGAATTACCACCTCATTTCTCTAGAGTGTTAAAACAATTGAATTAAAATATCAAATATACAGGTAACAATAACAAAATACTTAAAACTTGCTTTTACCTATTACAGAGCTTTTTTTAATATCTGCCTTATTTCTTCAGTACACACACACACACACACACACACACACACACACGCACGCACGCACGCACGCACGCACGCACACACACACACACACACACACACACATATTTTATAATTCTACTGTAAATGATTTAAAAGCACCTTGACATTTGTTTATAGATGTTGTATAAATTACCATTATCCGATCATTGTTTTCCAATAACAAAAGTAACCGCTTTACAGTGGCGGCTCCTGATAAGTGGTCACGGGGGTGCACACAAGAAAATAAAAGTAGGATTAGATAATTAACTTACGTCGCCAACATAGTTATCGTCTCAATATAATAGTAAACAAAATATTTAAGTCCTTTTAGGCTCTTTATAGCACCAAATTGATTTGTTTGTAAAAGGTGTACAAGACTGTGAGTTATTTCGTGCTGTGGAATGAATAATTCGTAAAAAGAAACCCCTTAAAATTTGCAACGATATTTGACTACTTGCATTTTAATAATTGCTTATAGCCCAGAAAGTAATTAGCAAATTTAACTGATTTATTGGCTAACAAAATGTTTATGAACATGGAAATAAAAGAAAGATAATGTGAATACAATCTTATTTTTCTTGATACAAAGAAAAATGTAAGGTTATAAGTAACTTTGAAAATAGGTTAAATAGGCTAATTGAAAATTAACTAAATGTTTCATGAAATCATAGTTCAGCATTTTATACACAGTTTTTCTCCAAAAACACTCTTTGTAAGATGATTAGTTCATGTACAGTTTTTAAAGTTGAAGTCCATCCTTCTTTCTTTTTGCCTAGCAAAAACATCGATTACACGCTCATTAAAGTTAGGTATACTCCTGATCATACCCTTTTCCACAGACAACATAGCCAATGCTGTTAGTCTTTCTTGCCCCATGGTACTTCTCAAAAATGTCTTGATGCGTTTTTAAGGTCGAAAAGCACCGTTCCGCTTCCGCAGTAGTCATAAGGATGGTAGAAACAATGGTCAAAAGTTTGTGAGTTTCTGAAAATGAAGTCTGTAAGCCATTCTCAATAACGAACTGTAACAACGGCACAGTCCCGTTCATGACTTGAAAATCTTTTTGTTTGTAGATCACTGAAAGTTCTGTTTTCAATCGTTCTTTGTCTAAAAATGAATACACCTGCACTGTTTCTTCCAAAAGTTGAAGGGGAAACGTTTTTCTCATAGTGCGTGAACTTTTTTGAATCAAACAGAGAAACCGCTGAATGGTGTGTCAAAAAAGAGTATCTCTCTTTTATTTGATTGGAAATAACATCACACACCTCTTTTGCGGCAATTGTCCTCGTCACATGAATATTTTCATCACGTCGGGCTCTTTTCACAGGCATAGGTAGTTGATCAACATCAATTTTGACACTATCCATGTTTTGCCTTTCTTTTTCGACGCATTCAATAAATGTTTCGACATTTTTCTTTGTTCGCACAGCATCGGTGTATGTAAGCTGTAGTTGATTATACAAAATTTCAACATGGGGCATGATTTTATGGAACACTGCGAGCCAAAATATAAAGTTGGGATCCTCTAACATACGTCTGATTGCCCCTGCTTTGGTGATAGTGATTGCTTGATGTGATGAGGCCTCTATTTCCTCCATGCAAGCAATTAAATCTTCTCTGTATTCATACACAGTGTTGACTGTACGGCTCTTGAAGTTCCATCTAGTTGCGGAAGCACGAGGGATTCTTCTGCCAACTATTGTGTCTAAAACTGCAACTCTTTGTGGAGAATTGCTAAAGAAGTTGGTCAAATCACTCAAATTTGAAAAAATAATTCTCACTTGTTGGTTTTGGCTTGTAGCCTGTCCAACTACCAAATTCAGTTGGTGTGCATAGCAATGAACATAAAATGCGTGGGGATACATGTGCTTAACAAGAGTCTGTTACCCCTGCATGATGTCCACTCATTACACTAGCGCCATCATAGCTTTGTGATATAAGTTTGCTTGGATCGTCTACAACACTTTGTATTGCACTTTTAATACATCTAACTATTGAGTCAGCATCGTGACCAGTGGGTTGAACAAACTGCCAAAATCGTTCTACAGGTTGGCCATCAGGCAAGACATAGCGGGAAAACTATGACTAATTGAAATGTTGATGAAATGCAGTAGTAGTTTCATCAGCGATCAACGATAAAAACCTAGTAGTTTTATCTCTTGTTTTATGTTGTCCTGGCAAACGGCAAGCATGCAATCAAGCAATTCGTTTTGGATACTTTTAGATGTACCTTTAAACACTGTTGCATTGTCCAGATGTTCTTTCAATTAAGCATCAAATTTTGCTGAGAAATTTACTAGTCCCCTAAAAACGCCAGGATTTGAAGAATCATCTTCCTCACGATGGCCTCTGAGTGCTAACTCAAACGCCCCACAAAATTAATACAATCAATTAGTTTGGAAAGCACATATAACGATTTTTAGTAACCTGTTTGTTGTGCTTTTTAATATTTTCCCTGTAAGCACAGTCTAGCTGCTGTCGAATGTCTAACTTGCCCAAAATATTAAATTCCAAAACTGAGTTTAAGTGTGACTGAGAACATTCATGTTTTCTTTCTGATTTTTGATTGCAAATGGGAAAGATCAGCAACCCCATATTTTACCCAGTTAGATTCACCAGTTTGCTTCGAAAAAAAAGTAAACAGGGGAAGCAATAAAATCTATTGCTTTGTTCACATCCACAAATCCACGGGGTTCTGGTATATACGTTTTGATTGAATTCCCTCTTAAAGTCTCTATTCTTACCTTTGGTTATGTGAACAATGTTAAGTTGGGGGGTCGGTTTTCCACTTACTTTAATTTCAACCTTTCTGTCGAGAGATAAGTTAGAAAACCTAAGTTCTTTAAGTACAGTTACTGTCACTGCCATATTAATCAAATGAATAATAAAATATTACAAAACACTCACATACAAATCTCTGTAACAAAAAACAACACAAAAGAGACACAATATTCACAAACAGCGGTCATTACGACATTCACACAGCAGAGACGCAACGAAATGAGATTATGTATACATCAGCTGCGACTAGCCGTCGCACTACTGGCTCGTGCACCCACGCTGTTATATGAGACCCTCCTCCCACCGCTTCCCTCCGCAATGCCCCCTCGCCTATCTTCGCTTAGATGCCAGGCAGCTCACTGCACACTTGCACTGTCTCCCGCGCGTCTCTGCTCGATTCGCTTCGAGTTTAACGCGTTCATTGTTGTTAATAATTCGTTTACTCCGTATTAACTGAATGTTATTTATGTTGTGGATTCAATAAGAAAGTATTTTAATTATATTTTTACCCTAGGGGGCTCACGTGCTCATGTGCTCAAATGGAAAAACCGCCACCACTGCCGCCGCTTTATGTTATTGGAGTCTACCATCCTCCTAGGCCCCTGCTTGATCATGTATTACCTATTATCTGACTGTCTTGATAATATTACCCTGAAGTATAGTGGTATTTGTATTGTAAGTGATTTCAATGTTGATATACTAGACAAGAGAAAAAAAGGAAAGACATTTGTTGGATGATATGCTCACTTCTTTTTACATAACTAGAATGGACCTCCCTCCAACTAGAATCACCAACACATCAATATCATCTATTGACATTGTCAAAAGAAACCTTAACCATAAATCCATAGCCGTGAAGATAATCCACACAGGGCTCTCTGACCACACAGGCCAAGTTACACAGCTAGACATTCCTTCAAAAACCTGTAGTTGCTTCATCAACAAGGAGACACTTCAATTCTTCAAAACATGACATGCTTCAAGGATATTCTTGCTCTTCAGAGCTGGAATGGAGTGTACCAGTCAGCTTATGCCGAAACAGCATATTCAAATTTTATAAAAACATTGACAACTGCCTGGAAATTGCCTGCCCTAAGACCTCGTATAGAGACAACTCTTACAAACGTAAGAAGCATGAACTGCTACATCCTGATGCTAATTTTTTTGAGGAAGCAATATCTTGAAGCTCAAGACAGATTTGTTTCAACTAAGTGTAACAAGGACAGAGAAGAAGCTTAAAGATTACTGAGGTTAGCCTGGCAGGATATTGCAATTACACTATCACTGTTCGTTTTACGCATGAATATTTTCCCACAAGTACTTGTAGTTGCTCCTTCTTTCGGCATCCCGTGCCTGGTCAAACAGTCTCCTCCTTGAAAGGTTTAGACCTGATTGAGTAATACCATGTTGTCCATTGAAAGGTCAATACGTCATGTTTCTTCCCTTCCCTTTTCTGAAGAAGTTTTATCCTCGCCAATAAGCCTGACAAAACTTGACAACCATGTCGACTGAACGGATTGCATTGGTGAGATTTTTGTGCGGTGGTGGAATTTTTTCACCAGTTTGATAACTTATTCCTGTCTCAACTCTCATCTCAGACAAACCATGTATTTCTCTTGCATTCCATAGCGACTACTGTTCAGTATCTTCAAGCTTAGCCTTCATTGCAATTTTCTTTTCTTTTTTTTTAGACCTAAATTTTCACTCACCAATTTATAAAATCTTTCCAAATGACTCTCGAACACTGTTATTTGTTCCAACAGTGCTTGAATGTTTTTAGATAACTCTGTGCATGCTAAACTTCATTAGACGCAGAAAGATTTGCCTCTAACTTAGACTGTTCTTCACGAATTTCTGCCAATACTCTCATGACATCTTCTTTTGTAAGTACCTTGAGTCGCCTGTGTTTCCAGATGCATACTGTTCCTCGGAGCAAACATTTTCATCAGCTAGAGTTTCAATGTCAGCGTTACTGATTTTCATACAACTGCCATTAAAATTCACCTTATGGTCTTCATACCTAAATTTAATAATATCCTTTATATCAATAGATTTTAGAAAAACACCACAAGATGCCATATTTAAAAATAAAGTTAATAATAAGCAATAATAATAATAATAGTAATAAGTTTTTTTAAACTCACAACAAGAAATATAGATGCAAACAATAAACACCATGAAAAGCACTGCTCCATGATAAGACTCAGATTAGCAGAACACCTACACTCGCAAAAATAAAACTCTGTTGCTACTATCTGATGAGGACCGCCCTGATGCATACTGCTCGGATTCTGACTCATTTCTAATATGTCGTGTTTTTTTTTTTTTATTAAAAACAAATTTTTATTTTGTCTTGGGTACTGTTTTGGACACTAGAGATTTTTTAAATTCTGGTCAATGCCATTAGCCAGTAGGAATATCAGTCAGATGTAAGAGTGAGTGCTTTGGAACCACATTATAAAATAACTATAATAAATTATGGTCGAGTATATTCCTACCATTTTATATGATGCATGAAGTGTAATGCTGTAGAAGGAATAAAGATATTTTCATTTCATTTCATTTAAATAGGCACTTCTCAGTATGTGGTTTAAGCTTTAAGTTAAAAAAAAGTATTCAGCTTGCAAATCTATTTAATTAAGACTCATAATTCTGGTTGTATGATTATGATTTCATATTAATTATCTTTATGATAGAACACCAGAAACATTTGTTGAACCCAGGAGGGAATCAGTTGTTCTCAATTTTATCTTAACATAATTATTTAACACATATACTTTCTTATGTAAAATACTCACTTGAAATTGACTAATTCTGGTATCCAAATTTCATGGTGAACCAAATTTAAAATATTCAAACCATCAAAGTTGTCTGGACTCCAGACCATCTTCTCATCATACCACTCCTATAAAACAGTAGTATTATGTTGTGAATGTTTTTATTGGCTACAATATTGTTACTTGACATTTAGTCTTGTTAATTTCTGGGTTTTGCTCCTTTTTAGAATTATATATTACTCTCTATTTGTTTAGTATCACAAACACTCTTGTGCTGTGGATAATTCAATTCTGTTCTGATAAGATGTTAAAACAATGTTGGTTATAAATAATTTTTCACAAAATAACTTTATACAGAATTTTACTATTAAATATTTCCTGTAAAAATCATTGCTTGAACAAAGTGAATTCTATAAAAATCAGTTAACTCACCAAAGTAAACATACATCCCACAGTCATCACAGATTGTTTTGCATCCTAAAAAGAGAACATATAATTAGAATTATATGTAACTTATTTCTTATGTATAAAAATTATGCTGTACCTATAACAGCCTGATTTTTGTAGATAAGCTTTTACAGTACTGAAAACATTAACAAATACAAACATAGTAGATAATACAAATTCGTGTAAAACAGGCAACTAATTTGTAAATAAGAATTAGTTTATCATATCAGTTTAATAATTGTACAATAACAGTTTTAACATCTCTAACAATAATTGTTGCAGTACTTATTTTTGGTAAAGCACTACGAAAATTTGTTTCGAACCCTGAATTTCAAACATAAACAATACCCACCTTTGATTTACTCAACAAATCGTGTATGATTTCAGTGCTCTTGGCATATAAAAGATTCTAAAAACTAACTATATAAAAATTTAAATTTATTTTCAGTATTTGCAATATAAAGAAACATTCTTTTTTTAGCGATTACATGTTTTATGAGTTTAATTTTATATGAAAATATATATTATAAAACTAGTTAATACATAACTAAATATCTTTATGTAAAATCCACTTATTCTACTTACAAGTTGTACATGATTAGCTTGTATTTGTATGTAAATTTGAATTTGCTGTGATGCATTAGAAACAGGTCTGGAATAAAACATCATAGTTTGTCAACAATGCTTGTCTTAACTTGTCCACAGCAGTGAGAACGGGTTGTACTTCGATAGCACCTAAACATGACAAAGGTTCACTGATCATCTAAATTTAAAATATCCATTATTAGCATGAATACTCGGACACTAATAATAATATAAATTTAAAAGTACCTTTGTTTGTTTTTTTTTTTGCTTGCACACATAAGCTATTCAACCGATTGTACTGACATTTTTCATGGCCACATCTTCAGTCCCTGGTATGAATATAGGCCTATTATTATTTCGAAAATCCATCCGTGCTATCCTCCACTGGTTTCTAAAGTAGCAAAATGTTCCAGCTTGGTCTAAAAAGTTATGGAATCTCGTATTAATTGAAAGAGCCTGGTAATTGTAATCAACTGTGCTGTGTAAACATTGCTTTATGACAGCACAACCAAAACAAAACCACCTCACCTCAGCACCTCTTTTTTATGAGGTTTAATTAATTTAATCTCTATTTTAAATTTGTTAACATTTATATTGTGAAATAATAGAGTAAGCTTGATAATAACAACACTTCTCATTTCAACCTTTTCTGCAACCAATGTTGAGCACAGAGTAAGAAAATATCCAAATAAGAAAATTAAAAGTTTTGGGAAAAAATATTTTTAAATGTACGTTTCAGCAAATATTAAGTACGTAGTGCTTGAACAGTGCTATAATGCAGATATAAAAGACATAGTTACTATCTAACTTTTACTTTTACTATAAAGTTATAAAACCCAACTTAGTTGTCTTTTGATAAAAGTAGGCTTCTCATACCTGTGTGTGTATACATATTATTAATTCACAAATATCACATATTCTTCAAGAACGAAAACAAAAAAATCTGCTATGGAACAACATGTAAATGTAGTAAAGACCAGGAGTAAATTATTATGGTTATAAATGTACATTTTTTTGACAAATTTTCTTGATTGTGGCATCAAGGCAACCTCAACATTGGCGTCGGAAACATAGTTCACTCAAACAAGTAGTGCTCATATATGTGCAAGAACTACGAAATTGTGTATGAAGCCAAGGGTAGCTGCTAGTATAGCCTATATCGTAACCTGAGTCATTGTCTGAAGAGCAGTCATAAATCCACTTGCCAGCCACCCCACTCCACGTACAGAAGCTGAAGTACAATATAAGTAGAGGGTCAGGATCTTGCCACTCCATGAATGGCAAGTCCTCGCCCTCATGACCGACTGAGATCATGCCTTGGTGGTTCATCCTCACCTAGACAAGCAATAGAGAGTTACAGAAGTAAATAGTGGATATAAAACTGTGGTAGTATATGAAAGGGAATCATGCAGGTAAATTATTGTTTTATATAAGTTGTAAAGTGCCTTATATAGTGAAGAAATTATGAGTATATCATGTTTCAATCAAATTGGAAATATAAAATTAAAATGGACAAGTTTGATATTCCTCTAGGAATATAAAAGAGGCCTAGAGGAGTATGTTTGTCAGATTTTATGGAGAC
>NW_025782956.1:0-51591 GCF_021130785.1 Homalodisca vitripennis | reverse complement strand
TGACACATAACTTTTATTTTGAAACCAACATCAGTTTTTACACGACCCGGGTATACGTACCTTGAAAGACTATTGAAGGAACTGTGAGCAGCGCCGGAAGTACCTAGTTATAGTTTAGTCTATTTTGGGGAAATACAATAAAACCCAAAAATCTAAAAAAAACAAAGGCCCCTCGAATTTTGGGAAAATTTTTCGAATAAAAGTGGATATTTTTCCCAAAAAAAACCCAATAAGTTAAATAAATCGTATAAAAATGGAAAAATTAATGTAAAATAAAAAAAAATACTAAAACTTGGGAAAGAGATAGCTTTTAAAACTGTCAAAAAGCGGGGAAAAAATTTCAAAAAATAATTATTTTTTAAAGTTTTCTTAATTTAAATTTGTAGTTCCCTTAGGAGGAAGAAAAGCCACTTTACAAGAAAAGCAACTTTTTATAATTTTTTTAGGGGAAAATCAAATAATAGTTTTATTTTAAAATATTTAGTTTACAAATAAGCTAATATTTAAAATTTATAATTAATTCTCTTTTTTTAAAATTATTAAAATTTTCTTTAATTTGAATTTGATAAAATTTTTAAAACAAAATTTCATAAACATCACAATGACGGTTTTTGAGTTTCCCCATTTTTAAAAGTAAAGTTTTATTCTACCTTCTAAAAAAAAAACTATTGTATTTTAGGGTTATCCATTAAGCAAATATCAAGACACCTTGGACAAAAATGTGATGAAAACAGACTAAGGTTGAAGATAAAATACCAGGTAAGAAGTCCCCAGTCGTTTGGTGATAATAAATCCATGAAACGGGCGAAATCTTTTAATTGATTTCAAAAAAATTTTAAAAAACCTTTGCACAAAATGAATTTTATTTTTAATTTTACTATGAAGCCCAAATTTTCAATTCAGATGATTCAAAATCGTTCGTTGCTTTCTTTATCAGCTACGAAAATGATACACATCAACCCCTACTTTAATTGTCAAATTTTACTATCTTGAATAACCAAATATATCATTTAATATGCTGAAAAATTAAATTTACTCTGTATTGCATATTTTGACTTTCCCATGAGGGAAGTAATTCTTTATTACTAGTCAATAGTTTTGAAAAAATAACAAAAAAAGCTTATGCAGTAATTATAATATTGTATTAAACAAAACTGTAAAAAAAACAAGAGACAAAAAAATTTACATGAAAAAATAAATATTGCTTTTTAAATTTTGAGAAACCCTCATAATTTCCCAAAGACGTATCATGGTAAATTCACACCAAAAGATAAATGAAAAAAAAAAATGGTTTTTAAAAGTAAATACTACGGGAAAATATTGGGTAAAATGGTAGAACATAAACATACGTCCTTAAGTCGTAAAAATTTCTTTAACAAATTCTTTGATATTTTTACAGAACTTTAAATGATAGAAAGTCTGCAATAACGACCCAAACATCTTTGTATAATTATGAATTTCTATAATCATAAAGCACCCCGTCTAAAACTTACCGGCCTTCGAAAAGAAAAAATGAAAAGAATTCTGTACATTTCAATTACAACACCTAAACCCCCTAAAAGTAGCTAAATAAATATAAAAATAAAACACAAACCCAATTAATTTAAATAAAATTTCATAATACTAGAATTTACATAAAATTAAGTAGCAGCTACCATACAAAAACAAATTTAAATTTTTTTTTTAATTTACTTTAAATTCACCCCAAAAAAATTACATGAAAAAAAAATGGTTTTTAAAATAAATACTGGGAAAAAATTTTGGGGTATATGGTAGAAAATTTTTAAATCAAAAAAAAAAACTTAATATAATTTTAATACGTACATTTTGATTTGCTTAATCTTTTAAATTTTGAAAAAAATTCCATGTACAACCTGTATATGAAAATATCCCGCTTCAGTTAATTACACGAGGTAAACTCAAATTTTTTAAAAAAATCTAATTGACCCCTGAGTTTTGCTTCATATCCAAGAATTTATTAGTAGCATTTAATTTTTGTTCCAGCAATTCTTTTAACCTAAAGGGCCTTATAGCTTCACTAGAATTTTAAAATGTCAACTTTTCTTTGGGGGGACCGTAATATCTTCCGCTTTTCACGTATTT
Source organism: Homalodisca vitripennis (assembly GCF_021130785.1). Taxonomy (NCBI): domain Eukaryota; kingdom Metazoa; phylum Arthropoda; class Insecta; order Hemiptera; family Cicadellidae; genus Homalodisca; species Homalodisca vitripennis. The sequence goes on along the minus strand of NW_025782956.1, from coordinate 49,488 downwards.
AGCGCTTGTAAATATAACCTGTATTTAAAAAAACTCAACAATAATTAGCAACTAAAGTGTTTGTAATACGTTTTACGATAAATAAAAGGGAATTACTTTACAACTATTTTTTTTTTTTTCTTTAATTTGTTAGATACTTGACCACTGTTTCACTTGATTTGTTTTTTAAAGAAATTTTTTGAAAGGTATAGATTTTTTTATTTTTCTGTAATTTAGGAAACAAGTATTTATACCTGCAAACTTTTTTTACATATGACAAAAAAATTCGCTGTCGAAAGAATCAAAAAATAAAATTTTTTTAAAAATTCAGTTGATTTCTAGAATTTTATTAAGGTTGTCATTTTGTTTAAAAACGAAAATTTGTGTTTTAGGTATTTATAATCCGCTCTATACCCAAAAGAATACGGGGAAAAATTGGGGCCCTGTTTTTAAAATATTGAGAAAAATCAATACAAGAAAAATATGTATCTTTATTTTTTTCCTTACTTACGTCAAACCGCCTTATTTCTGAGTTTTTCATGGAAAAAATATTGAAATTTTAGTAAACTTTGTATGCTTGCTAAATAATAATATCGTTGATCGGCTATTCATGTTAAAAACTGTTTCAATTACTATAAAAAAGATTAAAGGGTAATTTTGAAAAAAATAATTACTTAACTTTTAATTTTAAGAATTAGTTTCTGATCGAAACCAGAACTCCTCCTGTCGAAAATTTAAAAATAACTTTCTTAGGACTCCATTATTGCTTTTATAAATTGAAAATTTAGAATTAAATAATTTTTATAATTTTCTTTTCAGGCAGGCTATAAACCTGCACCTTCTCATCTATTGGGTACACGCAAAAAAAATTTATTACTAAATGTCCCGGGTAGACATTTTCTACTGTCTTGTAGTACTTTTACCGACTCGGCAAAACAACGTAAAGATCAGATTTTGAGTTCCGAATCGGACGCGCTATTTACAACAATAGTCCTCATATAACGGGTGCTGTTATGAAGGAAATTGTGTTATTCTGGTCAAGCGTTTTTAAACAAAACATTGAAGATTTTTTATAGTAAATTTTAATTTTATAAATGTTTGTTATATTATATTTTCAATTTTTTTAAAAAAACTTAATGTTGTTTAAGTATTAAAAATAAAAAAACTTAATGGAATATTCTTAGTAAAGAAAAATAATCATTTGGTGAAAGCCTTTAAGTATTGTCGATATAATCAAAGGGCCTCTTTAAGCACAAAATTGCAATATATAATTTATATTTTAAATATATATTTTTAAAAAATTTTAAAAATTTATATAATAATATTATATTATATATAAAAAGTTTTTTATTTTAAAATACTCAAATTTTTTTATATTTATACTGAGTAAAAAACCTTATTTTGCAATAAGTATTAAATTAATTAAGCTAGGGGACTAACCGCTAGTGTTGGGGTAGGGGTTTTCAAAATTGAGGAATAGGAATGAAAACAGTTATAGTTTTCTTTTTATATCATTACAGGATTTAAATAATTTAAACAAATCACGGTAAGATTTTTTGAAAATTAATCGAATATTATAAAATTTGTCTTTACACTATTGTTTTAAAATAATTTTTCATTTTTTTTTAAAAAAGAAAATATATTTTCCTTCCCTAAGTAATTATAAATTCAGTTTACTTTTCAGTTAACGGTCAAACAGTTTCTTTTTTGTTCAACGCTTTTTAAAATTGCAGATTTTTACATTTGATCAACAAATAACTTGTATATTTTTTGAGCTATAAAGAACTTGACTTTATTTTTTTTCTATCCCTCATACTCTAAGTGTGCAGAAAAAATCATTTACAATCTTTTCCCCAACACATCGTCCAAGCTATATTTTCGTTTATACATACCTGATAAATATGTAAAGTTTTACTTGGAGAATTTTGACTTTTAAATTGCTTAGAGATACACTCAGGCATTTAAAACAGTGCAATATTGAACGATTTGAAATAAGGGAATGCTAGTTGACTTAGGAAAAAATTTTCATATTTTAAAATAACATTTAATTGTTTTACACTCAAAAAATAATAACATATTAAAAGATTTGTTAAAAAAGGTCGTTTTTGTTGATTTAACCAATTAGTTTCTAAAACCCACCCCCAAGATCTGAAGTTAACCTTCAAAGACATTTAGAATGAAATTTATATTCCTTTTTTTGTTGCCTGCCATAGTTTTTTTTTCATTTGTAACACATCTTGTAGTTATTAAACATTTAGTTTCGGAAACATACAGTTTTAATAAATTTTATTTATCTTAAAAAATTCATTTTTTTAAATGAACAAAAAAAACGTAACTGAGAGTAACTTTGTTACTTTATTAAAAAAAAAACAGTTAATAAATAATTATTTTAATTTAACATATTATTTGGAACTGAACTACTTATAAGTTTTTAAAATTAGTTAAAAATTTCTTAATGCTGTTTACTAGTGCTAGCGAAATTACTTAAAAAACAGCATGAAAAAAACTAAGTCTCTCATAAAGGGGTTTTAACGCTAAACCTAGTGAAACTTAGGAGCTCTTTGGGGCCTAACAGGTTGCGGGAAACAAAAAATTAAATTTTCAAAACCAAGATTTCATGGAAAATAGAAATATTTTAAATAAAATTGGGAGATGTATTTTTTAAAAGTTAAGGACTTTTTTAACTTAAAAGGGGGAAAATTTGGGTTTTTTGTTTGGTTTTAAAAGCTTAACCGTGTTAAGATCAACAATCTTTTTTGTGCGTCGCTTTTTTTTTTACCTTTTACAAAAATAAAAAATTTAAAAAATTTGAAATTTTTGTAAACTAATATTATTTTACAGAACTTAATTGGGAAATTATGTATTCCTTAGAATATGGCATTAAAAAAAATTTCAAATTTAAATAGAAAAAAAATTTCACTTAAAAAAAAAACTAAAGGTTTTGGGTTTCATTTGATTGTATACTTTTACAACTCCCCCCCGGGGCCTCATGGGGGTTTTGGGTAATTGTTTAAATTTGGAAAATGATGTTTTTACATTTTTGTGTTCATTTTTACCCTTTTTGGTTAAATTGGGAAAATGAAGTTTCCAAATGTCATGTCGTGTCGCGTTTTAGAATAATTTTAAATATAAAAGATGTCATGCGTACGTTTCCCGGGTTTTCCCTCCAAACACTAAAAATGTAGCACATTTATCAATATGGGAAAAAAACTATAAGAATTTTTATAGTTAATTTTTTTTACCCTTTGTGCCTCAAAAATTTTTATGTTTTGGGGGGAAATACAAAAAAAGTTTAGCGTTATTAGTAGTCGTGACGTCAGCAATAAAAGGGACACTAAAACGTAAGCACAGTTTCAGAAAAATTATTATTTATACCAGGAAAAAAAAAATAGCTTTTATAATTTATGTTTTAAAAAAATCTAAAGTTTTATGTCGCTGCTTTTTTTTAAAATTCCTTGAATTCACACTAGTCGTGGAAGTAGCACCAGGAACACGATATTGGCCAAAAGCAGGACAAGGACCAGGCTTCAAGGATGAGTTATTTTAATTAAATTTTAACAAGTTTTTACTTGCATTTCTCATTATCCAAAGCAGTTTCCCATCCTGTTTTAGCGATTATTTACAGCACAAAACGCCCAATATTTTCAATGTACGCTAACAGAAGTACAAATTAAAAAATATTATAACTGTATTTTTAAGTTTCGTGTAAAAGCTACAATTCTTTTTGGGTGCTATGTATAATCCTCTTAGTACCCAAAGATACAGGAGAATCTTTACAAAATTTCGTTTTTGAATAAACACCTTTAAAAATTTAAAATTTTTTCCCAAAATTTTATAAAATATATTATTTTTGTTATAGAGGCATTTTCTTATTTGTGTTTTACAAAAACTTTCTAGCGTTGTAGTAAGCAAAAAATTCGAAATCAGTTCTCTTTACCATTGATTTTATTTAAAATTAAAAAAATGTTTATTTTTTTTTTGATTGAAAAATTTTTTGAATTTTAAAAACAATACAAACAGTTGTGACCTAATTCTTCTAAAAGATTTAACTCATCCTAAAACTTACAGAAATCCGCCAGGCCTCTTTCACAATCAAGAGATAAAAGGGGCCAATTTAAATTAGCGGATTAGGAATGCATAAAATTAGTTCTAATACTAAATATAAAATTTTTAAAAATTTCCTCTTGAAAATTAAAAACGAAATATCTCTTTCATGCAAAAAAAAAATAATTTGTTTTGGGAGAAAAACAAAATCCCCCTCCCCAAAACCCCCAAAAAAGTGCACTGAGCATGTTTCGTATTAAAATAATGCAAATGGGGCTTCTTTGCGTTGGGAAAAATTTGTCCTTTTGAGTTTGACCGAAAGGAAAAAACTGTCAAAGCAGTTTTTTTGTCAGGAGGTTCTTGAGACTGAAACGCAAGACGCCCGCGGTCCGGCCTGATATTAAAGCCATCTTAAAGCTCCACCCAAAAATGCCCCCAGCCACACTACCCACCAAGAACAAAACCCCCTGGTGCCCCAAATCTACTTACACCCCTTTCCTAACCTGTGTGATTCTGTTTTATCCACCGTGAAAAGAAGCTGAGGGAAAAGCCGGGTTTAAAAATGAAAACATCCAACTGAAGTTATAAGAGTATTGAGGGCGTTCCCAGTGGGGATCAAGTGTTTCCAAGCGGGCAGAATTTTTTACGCAGGTGTTTTTATGCAGAAAGACTATTTTAAAGTATATTCACCATTTTTTAAATTTGATAATTAAAATTTTTTTTTTTACAGATAACTCATTATTTCATTAGCTCTTTGTATCCTCAGTCTGATCAGGTGCACAACAAGAGTTCGATTTAACTAAAAAAAAGCACGGTGGGTACGGAGTTTCAATAACGCAGATATGGTGGGAAGGGCTGATTTATGCGTATGTTGATTTTAGCTCGAGTTCCCCTTCTTTTGGGAAGCTCAAATTGATGCGTTGCAGACTTCTTAAGTCTCGGTCGTGGCTTAACACAGCGTCCAAAAACTTTTTTGGGCCCAAAACAAAAAATTTTAAAAATAAAACCCCCCCAATGGGTTTACCCTACATTCCCCAGCCCCCATTTGAAAACATCCCTCTCCCCATAATGTGTATGTTTAGAAGATTGATTGCACGTAAATTTGCTTTTGGGGAAAAGGTTTATTTCATTTCTGAACGTAAAAAGGTAAACGGGAGCAAACCCAACACTCCAAAATCAGCTTTTCCAAACATAGCTGTTTGTGTAGATCAGTCAACTGTACGGATTTGGCGAGCGAATATGTTTGGTTCTTTTTCACCAGAGGGGAGTAAATAAACTTCAAAAAACTGGTAATATCATGTGTATTGAATGCCACATTTATTAAAATAGAGAAAAAAAGAATTTTTAAATTTGTGCCAAGTAACTTCCCAACTTGAAATAATGATTCCATTGCACCCCCTTTGGGGAGTTCGGTTTGCTTACCAAAAAAAATTTTATTTGAGTACTGCCAAAAACCGCGCATGAGGTTCTACATAACAAAATAATTAATGGTTGCGTCCAAACCCTGGATTAGCTGATTCATAAAACCAACATTTCCCATAGTAAGTCACCCCGTTTTCTCTTTGATCCTGTGGATGTAAACGTTGCTTTCCGGTAGATTGAGTTATCTGCCCACAGGATATTGTAATAAAAATATAATTCCAAATTTGGAAATCCCAAATTAAGCGAACCCCAAAATTGCCAAAAACACGTAACAAATGTGAAGAATATAATAAAAATTTGTGTTAAATTTCTCATTATTTACGTATAAGGAGTCAAAAATCACTCCCTCACCTAAATTTTTAAGCTACCAATCAAAAATTGAATGAAGTCTAGGTGTGGTGGAGTTCCCAAAAAATTATTTCGCTGCTATTACTAAAATTTTAAGAATAAAAAATTAAAAATTTCAAATTCATAATCCTATACCCCATCAAGTGTGGCGTATGACTGATTTTATAAAACTATTGAATGAATAAAAATAGGGGAAATATATATATATATATAAAAAACTCTTTTAATTAAAATTTTATTAAATATGTTCGTATGCGAGCGAAAACCTGGCCAAAAGCCCAAAATCCAAAAAATAACGTTTTTTTTCTTAACGTTTTAGAAAATTCGATCATGCCCCCAAGTTTTCTCTTTTCTTACCTCGCTTCCAAACGACTGAAGTTTTGTAATAAACGTAGTGGTTAAAACCTTATTGAATGCATATCTTAATGTTTAAAATTCAATGCATAACTCTTATACAAAATTGTGCAGTAGCTTTAAATTTTCAAGGTAAAATATATACTTATTCATTTGAATAACAGATAACAAAAAAAGGACATATATATTATTAATATTATAATATATATAAATTCAGTAGACATTGGATAAAAAAAAATACTTCCCTTTTTGCAAATAAAAAATAAATATAAGTTACATTTAGTTTTAAAAAATTTTGTTTTTTTTTTTGCACATTTAGTAATCCCGAGTTCCCCGATACTAATTTTTTTTTTGAAAATTAACATTTGGGTAAACACACAATATTTTATACAAATTGTCACTTTAAACCCTTACTTGGAAAAAAGGAGTTAAAATAAAAAAAACATGTTGGAGAAGTAAAGTTATAGAATTTGAAATGAAGGAAATTTTCTTTTTGTAGCTGCGGGGGTTGTGTAGTATTAAGTAATTGAAAAAAAACCCTTATTCAAGTTAGACCAGGAACGCCGGGAACTTTTATTGACCAAAGTTAGAGTAAAACAATAATTAGTATACAAGTGTATTTTACAACGAAAAATTTTACGATTTTAAATTTAAATTGGCGGGTTCCCCTTTATATAAATACAGTAAAAAAAATGGAAAGGTTTTAAAATACCGGTAAAAAAATATTTGGAGAAAAATTGCGAATTTAGTCTTTCTATCTCGTTTCTGACGGTAATATCCTTCCATCACTTCCTTTAGGTCCTGACCGTTATAAAAAATTTAATGTTTTTATTAAAACTTTTTTTTAAATCACTTGCTTTTATTTTTAGTAATTTTTTGAAATTTCTTATATTAATACCGCACCAAATCTAGTTTTGCTGATGATCAATTTCTTTTTTGGGAGAATAGATTTATCAGCAAAACAAAACTCTTGGCTTTTTTGCTTATATCGTAAATGCTTTACCCTAGAGCTGAAAAAAAATACAAACGCATTTTAGGGTTACGTCTAAAAATTATAAAAAAACGTCACTTGCGTAGGATAAAATATGGACATTTTCCTCGAAAAACCCAGATGATATCCGCCTACAGATGACAAAACCAAATTAATTATATCCATGGAAGAAAAAACGGAAAAAAAATTTTTCGGGGCTTTCAATATTTTCAATTGCTAAAGTATATTCAAAATTAACCTAATACAGTACCTCGGAAAATCACGAATTAACAAAAAAGTTTACTTTTAAAAGCATTTTCCTTAAAGTTCAACAGGGCCAGCGATTTTTAAACCCTTTAAATTTTCTGTCATATATACTTTAGCATACCCCAGCAATACGATACTATTTTTCATGGTATTGGTTTATGTTCAGTCTGTGTATGAATGTGGCTCAGCCAAGGGTTTTTCCCTTTACTGCAAAAATAAATGGTTAAGTAGATGCGATTTAACTGTAATAAACTAGACTAATTTTGTAAGTGTTTTTGTTGTTTTGTTTCAGAAAGATGTAAAAAAAAGAAAATAACGACACTTTTACAGTTACAAATAAAATGAAAGAGTACCTTTACTCAACTAGAAACCGAAAAAGATTTTAAACGATTATTTACATAATTGTGGATACATCATATTTGGGATTAGTTTAAAAACATACTATAACTAGTTTTTAGTATTTTTATTTTGAGATAGAAAAAAACCTTAGTTATTTTGTATGTAAAAGGCTATATAAATTGGTTGAGCTTGATATTTTGAGAAATCCTGAACACCATAGTAAAAAATTTTTTTAAACGGAAGGAGATGTTTTAATAAGTGTTATAAACCAATCAATGTCAGTTTACCTTTCAACTTTAGGGTTATTGTCATTTTTTTTTCATTTAAAAAATTTTGTATTTTATTGAGTTAGTGTGTTGACCTTTTATAACAATTTTTTTTATTTATTATTTTTATTGTAAAAATTTTTTCCTGAAACCCAAAAATTTTAACAATACATATAAATTACAGAGAAAAAAATTTTTGGTTTAATTTTAAGATACTATATGCTAAATTTTTAATAAATTTTTTTACAAATGGTACATTTTAGACCAATAGTTTAACTGTTTTCTTCAAAACACTAGATTCAAAGGGCCCAGATTAGAACGGGGCCACCGACCTCGGATTTGTTAATCGTATGTCTATGATATCCGTTTGAATATTTTTTCTCGGATAATTTTTTTAATGCAACAGTGAAGATTTTTTCAAAACACCACGGTAGTATGAGAAATTTTTTAAATAATTTCTATATCTTCCCTGTCTTAAATAATTTGGTACGATTCTTTGCCCCGACTATTTGGGAATGGTTGGTTATTGTTATTTTTTAAAAAATTATTGGGCACAATGGAATATCCTGTTTTAATCTAAAAAATGTCCCCCGGTTTTAATTTTTTTAAATCATGATTATATTTCATTTATTTTTAAATATTTCGTTTAGTCCCAAAAAAATTTAGTCTATATCTGCATGTTAACATTCATAAACAAATTGCAAGATTTTTATGAAGATAAAAGTAATAACAAAAAACAGTTTAAATTTAAAACTTTTAAGACTAAAAAATTCAATTAATATATTTTTTTAATGTTTTAGCACAGATTTGGGAAAGGTTAAACTAAGTTTAAAAAATTTTAGACTATAATCATTGAAAAAAATCCAAAAAAACCAGCATTTTCCTAACGATGAAAAAATTAGGGGGAAAAATTTAAGACAATTTATTGCATCTATATTATTTTTAAAAAATACCCAAACAATAAAAATCGTTTTTTGAAGCTCATTTCTTTTTGGAAATTATATATATATATTTTTTTTAACTCTCCAATGATATAAGTTTTTTTTTTTGCTTGTTTTGTGAGGCTTTTCGTAATCAATGATAACATCTTTGGGACCAAAAACGAATAAAAGTAATAATTTAATTTATTTTTAAATTAACTAGTAGTAATTATTTCTTTTTTTCAGTTGTGGGGTCCCCAAGATGTTCTCATTGAGTACAAAGGCCCCAAAAAAAAATAAAAACTTATAATATTAAAAAGTTTTTTTTTTTAAATTAATATAATCAAAGAAATTTCAAAATCGTTTTTTTGGACTTACCCTATAATCTTTTTTTAAAAATTCGAGGATCCAGTTTTTCACATTGAATTTACTTCGTTTCTTCTAAGGCTTTTCTTATTTTCTTGGCGTCTTTTTACGGCATTTTAAGGACTATTTTCAGTGTAATTTTATGCTTATTATTTTAATTGGAAAAATTGTCCGTTTTTTTTTAATGTTGACGATTACTCCATTTAGACAAATCGTTTTGAATCTCCAGTTTGGGTTTTTTTTTTTAAATAGATTTTTAATAAAACCCTTTTTGTATACATTGGAAACGGTTCCTTCATGGCTATTACAAGGTTACACACAAAGTGACCATAAAAGGGTTCGCTGATGTTTATGAGTTTTTTTCAAGTCCTACCAATGAAAACAATTTAACTTTTCCCAAAGTTAGACTGTGTATAATTTACTAAAAACAATTGTGACTGACTTGTGTTTAAAAAATCATGGTCGTATTTTTTGCCTTAAAAATGCTATCACCTTTTTATTTCAGTTTACATGTATAGCTTTTTTCACCATCGTGGGGGTCAAAGCGCTTTTCCCGTAAGTTATCCACAGAAACCCCTTACCACTTCTTGGCAGGATAAATCTCACCAAAAATTTTCTATTGAATGTTAAACCCCTGGAATTCAGGTTTTTTCAAGGTCACAAAATAATTTATAGATCGGGGAAATTTGAATTTTTTTATTCAAATTTGGCTTCTAGGCCTACTAAAATATGCCTTTTATCTTTACGGCAATTCAAATTTCTAACCCATATTTTTTAAAGATTTGGGGGCAACATCGCTCAAGACCATTAAACATTCGGCGTGATTTTATATTTGTTAGTTTCAAAAAAGGATTTGCAAATATTATTACCCGTAAAGGAAGGGGGAGAATTACAAAAATAATAGACATATTCACGCCAAAACACGTATAAAAATAAAAACTAAATAAATTTTTTTTTATTCTAATATAAACATAAGTAGTTTGCACTTTCAAAATGAAACCTTAAGATGAGGGTTTACTATAAATCTATATTCTTGTGAACTGGGAATACAATCCCTCTGAATAAAAGTTTTAACAAAAGTTTAAAATGTTTAATGGGTTTTAAAAAATAAATTTGGGAAGTACGATTAGGAATAAACTCTTGAGAGAGATTTTAAAGTTTCACGTATGCAGTCTACTTGAAAAAAAATGTTGTAAAGCCTATATAGGTTTTTTTTGAGTACTGTGCAGTAAAAAGCATGTCAAATGTGTCTGTGGGGTTTCATTTTTAAACAAGCATATTAAAAAAATTTATTTATATATTTCTATCTATAAAATGTAAGACTAAAATCGCATAACGGGGATTTTTTTGCATTCCAGTAATAGAGTGATTTAAAAAAGACGTGGTGCCCCAGTTTAAGATTAAAGAAAATAAGGAAAATAGTTTTAAAATATTTTTAAAATACAATATAAAAAAATTATTATTTCTATAGCAACAACAATATTTTAGAATTTTTTTTAAAAAGGTCAAGTTATTGTTTATTTCAAAACGTCCGGGGGAAAACCCCTTAGAATACATTAAGGACCAGGGCCAAACTTACAGATGATTTTCAATTTCATTGTTTTTAAAACATAGCATTGCTCCTCGATCTCCACCCAACAAAGCATTTATACAACCTAGTTTAATGGCAGAACACTGCTTTGATATACGAAGAAAATCAGGCAGAAGTTTGGCTGTTCCAATGTGGTTTTAACCTTCGCTTTTGTGCAGGAAGAAATTTGGACAGCTTGAACTGACTTTGAGTGTGAAGTTTTTAATATTCTAAAACATAATTTAACTCCCTTAGGGAAAAATTTTGGGGAAAAGGAAAACCTCAGCTTTTGATATAAATATTAATATAGATGGGTTTTCGTTCTATTGGGAGGGGGTTTATCGGCTGGGGAAAATACTGGCTGGTATTTTTAACTTGCCCAAAACCCCCTGCACGGTTTTTTGAAATAACAATGATATTGTTCCAAGCAAAGCTGCAAAAAATATGTTTCAATGAATGCTCTGCTCTTTAAGAAGCTGGAAGCAAATAAAAACCGAAGAAAAAATAATTTTGCGCTGGATGGTATTTTGGAAAAGAAAAGCCAAATCTCTCTAAATGAGTTGTTTTTGCCCCAAGCTTTGACACAGCAAAGTTGTTGATGTTTCTGTAAAGCCTAAGTTTGTAAATGTAAAAAAGGATAAAAAAATTCATTTGGAGTCCCTTTTATCACTAAATACAGATTTTTTAGTGGCGGTATGGGAAATAAACGGATAATGGATAATTTCCAGCGACACTCAGAGGAATGTTCGGTATGCTTTTTACATGGGGAATGGGGACTGTAAACATTTCAGAATGTGGAAGATGAACAATTTAAAAGGGGAAAACTTTGAAATAAAAAAAATTGAAAGCATTGGACAAATTCAAAAGGGGGATGGGAACACTCTTATGAATCCAAAAAAAAAAAAACAAGGGAAAAAAACATCGAGGAAAACCTTTGACGGGGAAAAAATAGGCAACTGATGCGCTACTTTAAAAAAAACCAAAGCTCTATAAGTAGAATTTGGGCAACACCAAAGATTTGGAATCCTGAGGGGGGAAGTTTGGGTGATATTTCATTTGTCCCCATCAAATGAAAAACCACAGAACGGGCTCTCCCCAAAAGGGGGGACACTATTGGTGGAAGTACCAAAAATCAAAGGCTATGAATTTATGATATGATCGTAACAATCATTTTCATTTCCTAGGGGAATAATGGAGTATATAAAACCCCCCCTTTAGAATCTTCCCAAATCGACTTGCTTAACAAATGTTTGCATGGAAAAACTCAGAAAACCCCAAAGAGTCACTGAACAGTGTCATTTGGGGTCGGTTCCAAAAATAAAATTTTTTGGCCTAAAAATTCTTTGTTTTGGAGTTTATGGTGCAGTTTTCATCATTCAATGATAGGTTAATAACCGAAATTGATAACTTAATACCCTTTTAAAAAACCGGGTTAAAAAACTTAATAACTTCCAAGCATAGTTTTCCTAAACTACACAAGAACAAAATGTCGTGTGTGTTTCTATTCCAGCCTCATTAGGGGGAATTGAAGCTTCCCGTCCCGGCGGCGGCTTCGTGGCACCTCCAACGGTACAAAAACCTCTCGACTAGGTACTGGGTTTCCAATCATGTGTGCCTTGAGAATATGCAGCAAGTCAGCAACAACAAACTATTCCATTTTTGATCATTTCAGGTATTTCTTTTTTTTATTTGAGATTTTCAAACCAAATCTCAGAAGTCAGGGATAAAAAAAAAAAAGTATAAATTATTAAACTTTAAAAATTTACCCCAAACCCGATGCGAAAGTATAAATGTCCACAACTCTGTATTGAGACAGGAACCAAACATGGACTTGATGAGTTCTAAACCCAAAAACAGTTTTTTTTCTTCTAAATTTCGTTATTCTCTACGGTGAGAATGGTCACATTTGAACCTATATTTTCATATAACACCCTTTTAATTGAAAATTTTCAACGTGTAACATCATAAATTTGATGCTTCATATAATACAGTATTCATCTAGATTTTATAGGATAAACAATAATTAGGCAAATTTTTTTAACTTTGCTAGGCTCCTGCAGGATAGTTTTTTAAAAAACCTCGTCCTAAAACCTACCACGATCGGAGGGGTTATTTAAAGTAAGTCTACAACTAAATACAATTAGAGATAGGCATTCGAAAACTATATATCGGTTTATTTTATACAGAACTAACATTTGGGAGTTCAAAAATAGTTCTAACTATACCGACACTATCAGATTAAAGGATTTTTTAAATAGTTGTTAAACTGTTCTCCAAACAGTCGCTTTCAATCGGGGAACCATCTTGTTATTTATCCAAGTCTGTTGAGGGTGTAGTTTAGGAAAATTTTCACATTTCTTTAAACGAAAGATCACATTTCAAAAAAATTGCGAATAATGTGAACAAAAATTTGGGTGTAGGTGAGATAGGGGGAATTCTGACGTTCCCCGCAACTGGAGGGAGATTATTTGGTTTTTTGACTATTGTATAAACTACTACCCTCATGTTTGTTTATAAGGGTTTTGAATTTACATTACCTTTACCCTTATGAGATATAATCTTCAGGGTTAAATTTGGCCTAAAAAAATTTAAGCTCATACACAATACGAAACCCTTTTAAAAAAATCCAATCATTTAACCACCGAAGTTTTTAAGCGCTCGAACCACAAAAGGTGTTATTACCATTAATTTTAGAGTAATTTTCACATGAAACACAGACATTGTTTTTTAACCATATCAAATTAAATCAAGGGGGTTCATAAAGATAAAATAAACCGTAAAAAATAACAAAACAAATTAAAAATAACAGTAATAGTAACAGTTTTTTGAAATTTTATTTTAACTTTTTTACTGTAATAGTAATTGCAAATTCCCTTTTTGCGTAAAACAAAACATCCAGGAAGAACAATCAGAATTAAAGATTTAATTAATAATCATAAAACTTTTGTCCATATTTTTGGACATGGCTATATTCATCCATAAATTGTTAAAAGCAGATGTAACAACTAGAATTTATTTTCCATAATTCAATAAAATACCCGTGTAAAAAATAGGGAAAATATCCTAAGAAACTCATATACGAGTTGGTTGGATACCAAGAAAAAAAAACTGAAATAAAAAGGAACTAAATGCACAAGCCGCTTGGGCCTTAGTATGGCAAAAAACAGTTTTTAAAATTTCGATAAAGACGCAATGTAGAAATTTTTTTGTTTGGGGAAAAAATAATACAAAATGTAGAAATACTAATTGGGATTAAACGAAATTCTTTTATTAAAATTAATCTACTGTTTGTTTTTTTTAAACAACTTTTTTATGACAGCAAAAACAAGTTTTATTAAATTTAAATCAATTTAATTTTTTTTTTTTCCCTTAAGTATTACACCATATATAAATTGAAGTAAAAGTACTTTCTTTTAACCTTTCTCCAAACTACTCAAGCACTGAATAAGTAAGTTTTTGATAAATTGTCACTTTTATGGCATGTTAGCTCGGCCGGCTGTAAAACAAAATAAAAAAAAAAATTACTATAAAACACAAAAATTTTCAACATTTTTTAAAAAAAAGGCCTTTTGTCTTTTAACAAGTAGAATTCTCAGACCTATAGACCCAATTTATTTTCTTTTTTGGGCAACAAGCGTAACCGTGTAAAAAAAATACACTTGTGATGTGGAAACAAGGCAAACTCAATATTGGGCCGAAAAATTTTTAATTAAAAAAGTTTTTGCAAAGTGTGACGTTTTTGTAGGTTTTTTTGTTGAAAATTAGAGTTTTATAGCAACAATTAATTTTTAAATGATAGAACCAAACCACATTTCTTTGACCCTTTTAAAATTAAGGTGAAATATATTCAAGATATCTTAGTACACGATTTTAAATTTTAGTGTTTTCCAGTTAAATTTTTCAATATATATATATAAAAAATAATAAAAAAAAAAATAAAAAAATATTAATTTTTAATAATTAATTTTCAATTAAAAAAAAAAACACTGACCCCCTAAAACTACCACAAACCAAAACTTTTTTACACAAAACAAAAACACAATTACCCCGGCCAAAAATTTTTAATTTATTTTCGGGATTAACTTTTTATAAAAAACAAAACAGTACATTTTTAAATTGGAGGATTAAAAAAAATATTTTTGATTTTTCATAATTATCAATAACTTTCCCATAAAAATATTAAATATTTAGAAAAATTTTGTTAATTAATTTTTTAGTAAACCAAAAAATTGAAGAAAATAAATAAATTGGGTGAAAAGGTCAATGGTATTTCCGTGGGGGAATATTCAAAAAACTCGGGCAAGTAATTAACTCATTAGTTTTATAGTTATCAGTTATTACCCATTCCTATCCCTTTTTTTGTAATAACCATAAACGAGTTTGGGGAATCGGGGGGTAGACAAATTTTAGTACAGTTTTAAAACAAGTTTTCAAAAAACCGGGTTAATTTCTGTCATTGGGCAACACCAACAGTCATTCGTTAGCCTACAACAGACGGATCGAGGGGTTTTTGTTATTAAATTTGGGTTTTTACAAATTTTCCAGCTATTCTATTTTTTTTTTTTCTAAAATTTTAAAACCCCCAATTTAAAACACTACTTAAACCTTTCCCTCGCAAAGAACAGCTGGTCGTGGCGGTTATGCTTTTTTTTTAAAAATTTAAATGCGATTGAAATAACAACGTGTAAATGAAAAGGATATTCAATTTTTTTGGGAAAAACATTTTCTTGATAACCCTGGTATTGCCCCAATAACTTATTTAATACTAGATATAATATAAATTTATTTGTTAATTTTAAAGCACACTCTTTTTTTTTATTTAGTGTGAAAAAATAAAAATTTAAAAATTATTGGATTTTAGTTTTTTTTTGTTTTTGTTTATTTTTGGTTTTGTTGGGTTTATTAAAAGTTTTTTAATGGGAAAAATTTAAACACTATCACGGGGTCCAAATTTAAACTTCTTAACAAACCATACAATGTATTTTTTAAAAAAACTTCAAATTGGCATTCATTCTTTGTTAAAGTTTACAAGCCGGTAAAAGCATACAGGTTTGTTTTTTTTTTATCTTTTCATTTCAAAATTATTTACACTGATAAACCCGGGCTCTTAACCTTTTAAAATTTAAATTTATTTTCCTAACTAACAAATTTGCACTGGTCATATGGGGGTTGGTTGTTAAATTTTTATTCAGAAGCGTCGATGTCCTTACCCAATTCCAATCGGTATGAGCAAGAATAAAACCCCCCCCATAAAGGGGGGGAAAGGAAGAATGAATGGGGTGAAAATTGAGGATGAAAATTTTTTTTTTAAAAAATTTTTTTGATGTTTTTAAAAAATTTTGTTTTTATTTAAAATGTGTGCATTTACGCATTCAAAATTATTAAAGGGTTTTTTATTTGGGGGTTTGGGGGGTTTTCCCCGGGGAACCTAAATTTTGTTTTGTGTTATTGTGTAGGTTATTTCATTTTGTTTTGACGCATTTTTATATTGATAATAATTCATTTTCCCACTCCTTCCAAAATTAATTATTTCAAATTTCATATTTTTTAGTCGTATCTAACGAAAATTTTCCCTTCCCTAAACTCTCTTACTGCAGTACATACGCGGCCACCACCACAACCTGCAGCTCCTCCCCCTTTTAGTTAGGTTTAAATGGGGAAAACAAACGGTTTATTATTGTATAGATAAAATTCATTGTTATATTTGGCATGTGTTTGTATTAAAAAAAAAGCAATAAATAAATAATAATAAGAAATTTAAACAAATTTAAACTTTAACAAAACCAACTTATATATCAACAACAAAAAAAACTATAGGCTATGCTTTTTAAATTATTGTAAATTTTCTTAACAACAATCCCATCTCACATCAAAACATTTTAAACAAAAAACAACTGACAACATTATGTCAGAATTGCAACAAAAATATAGTTTACTCTGTATTTATTTTTTCTATAATAGGGGGAACCAGTCCACCTAGATTCATGAGCTTAATCAGGTTACATAAAAATAATTAAAAACTTTAACTAGACTATAACACAATAAATAAAATATTTTAAAACTAATAACTAGGCCTATATGTTTACCATATAACACAAACTAATAAAGTTTATTCTAATATTAAAGCATAACAAAACTATAAAAAAAAATAACATGGACCCAAAAACAGATTAAATACCCCCATATGTTTATACAGCAAAACCAAAATCAACAAAAAGACTCCAAACAACAACATTACAAAAACAAAATAAAAATATAAAAAAATAACAATATTATGGTAAAGTTAACAACAAGTTAATATAGGCTAAATTTTCACAGCAACAATCATTAAAAAACTAAATTTCCCAATAAAAAATTAAAATAATAACATAAACAACCCTACATACTTTCAAATTCTCTTTACTAATAAAAAATAATAAATTAATAATATCTAGAAAAAGTTTATACAGATCTAAATTTTTAAATTTATAACTCTTCCATTAACCACCGAAACAAGTTTTTTAAACTTACAAAATTTTGTTTTTAAAAAAAATAATTTGGTAGATGTTAAATAGGGAAGGAACAATATTTTTTCCAATTTTTACCAAAAATATTTGTTATTCTATAAACTTTAAATTTTTCAATATTTTTTAAAGCTTGAAAATGTTCTTGCGTTTGAAATTTTATATTTATTGTCTCAAAATAATATACAAGGATGCATTTCTTGTAAAAACCCCTTTGGGGTAAAGTATTGGCTTTATTAAAAAACTGTTTTTCTGTAATACCATTAGCTCTGCCAATCAACATCATATCCAAGACATTTCTTTTGAAGGCTTTGTATCTTATTGAGGTGGTTGTCTGCAGTGTTCCATATGCAATTATTCCATATCAAACCCAATTGACTCCACTAACGCCTTGTATACTGAAGTCTTGCTTTCAATATTCAATATATTTTTTAATCTAATAAAATACAGCAAAAACACGAGCAAATCTTTTTCTGGATTTTCTCAATGTGGTATTTCCATGTTAAACCATTAAACTATTGTTATCCCAAAATAATCATAGGTACATACTAATTTTATTATGTCACAATCACATGAAGTGAGGTATAAACTTGTGTGTTTGTTGCTCACACATACAAGTGTGGTATTTTAAAACAGGCTCATTTTTCCCACTTTTTTATTTTTTTAAGTGAAATTTTTCATCATAACAGTCTTTTTGGATTTATAACAAGTTTTCCATATTATGCAACCATTTATTTATTTCATTAAAATCGTTTTGAAGCATTGCTTGGGCAGTTACCAGATCCATATGAGATGCTACCAGAAGGATGTCATCTGCATATGCCCCACACCTTTACATAATTAGTTACATTAAAAATATTATTTATATAGATATTAAACAGTAAGGGACCAATGTTACTACCTTGTGGTACACCACAGTTGCTTAGCTTATATTCACAAATAAGTGTTTACTATTTTTACTCTGTAACCTCTTTTTTGGGTAAATATGATTTGAACCCAGTTTAAGTTTACTCCAACAACACCAATGTTCTCCAGGACTACAAACATCTTATTATGATTGATGGTATCAAATGCCTTTGATAGATCCAAAAATAAAGCCAAACATAACACCCTTTTTCTAACTGTTCATTTACATAGTTAGTAAAGTCCTTCAAAAGAAGTTCAGTTCCCTTACCCTTTTGAAAAGCATATTGATTCTCTTTAATAATGTGACATTGATTCAAGAACCCATTTAAACTTATTCACAACAAATTGTTAAATATATCTTTTCTATACTGGGAAGCAATGACACTGGCCTATAATTCTCAAAAAATTTCTCTAGAGCCCTTTTTATATATAGGTCTCACTATTGAAGTTCTTAAGACACTCAGGGAATATTCCTTCACTCAAAGACAAAATTATTGCTCTCGGGCCCAAAGCAGGTCCAAGTGAATGTGAGAGTATTTTTAAATCCTTTTGTCTTATTAAATCTATACCTGGAGGCTTATTTTCATTCACTGATTTTATAAGATTTTTTGAAATTTTTCTAGCTGTAGCCCTAGGGAAAATAAAGGTTTTCTCTTAGATTATTTTCTCTTATTAGTTCTTTAACTGTATTGCATCTATGAACAGCCTGTGTAACTCCCACGTCAAAAAAGAGTTGCAAATTCATTTGTAATACTACCAATTGCTTGTTTTATCGAATTAATAATCAGCAAATCGGTATTTTTGTCTTTCGTTTTCCTAATAAATTATTTATGCCTTTCCAACATTTTTCTTATATCATTCCTTACATTTGAGAAGTAAGTTTTGTAGTATACATTTTTTCTGTTTCTAATTTCATATGTAACCCTATTTCTAAAGAATGGGATAATTATTTCTATGCCTAGCATTTGTCGGATCCGATTTTTCCCTGTTTTAAACAATTTTATCCCTTTCTTTGGTCAAATCCCTCAAATAATCCGTCATCCACTCTTTTTCAATCCTTTTTACGTGTATTGTGTTCTTGTACTTTTTTATTATTATACTTGTTAAATTTACAAATTTTCATATGTTTTTTTAAATTGGTTAACTATAAATTCAAATGCTCTATTGGTATTATCTACAGAATTTTCTTTTAGTAGGACTCTTCCACGGTAATGGCCAGTTTTTTGAGCGTGGGGGAATGAAAACCGATTGTATTTAAATAATAATTTTGGGGGTAATTGGATTACCGGGTGGAAAGGAGTAGGCCCCAAGATGAATGATAAGGACTGGACCATACACAAAAGAGGCTGTGCTATCGGCGAGAGCGAGCGCATCGACAGATGGCAGTGTTTGATAACGAAGATTGAGAGGTGGGGGGTGAGGGTAGACGTTGCCGTACCTCCATCTTTTAGTTCATCGGAAAGTGATTGTGTAGACGAGTAGAGTAAATAGTTGTGCTTAGAGTAACTCTTTTTCCTAATCGTCATTCGAACCTTGCGGAGAAGCTTTCAGCAATTTTTGATTTATATAAAATCTCTAACACTGCAAGGAATTTGTTAGTGTCTAACGACATGAAGAATGACTTTTTTAAAGTTAAAGTAAAGAAAATTAGTAACAAAATAAAATTATTGCAATTTTGAAGATTAAAATTAAAGTTGAAGAATTGGCAAAATCAGATTAGAGTGTTAAAGATCTTGTATTTTGGAAAAATTGAAATGAAAAAGCTTTGTAATAGAACTTTGTATCATTTTTGGGAGTTGAAAGAATATATTACAAGTTTGAACAATTTAAAAGATCATCAAGAACTTTTTAGTTTTTAATTTTTAAAATTCCAGTTTTTATTTTTAAGATGAAGTTTTGATTTTAGTTAGAACTTTATTTATATTTAGAAGATTTACTTTTATTTTTTAAAACTGTTCACAAAAGTTTATTTTAAAATTTCAAAAGCTAAACCCCTCATGTGCCAGTTAAAACAGGTACACTATTATTAGATACTTGATCAAAAAAGTATTTTGTTTTCTCCTAAGGAATTATATAAATTGCTGTTTAAAGTATATTTGTCACAGTTGAAAAACAGTTTCAGATTTAGTTATAAACGCGTTTACAAAGTAATATGTTTTCACAATGAGGAAGATTATCTTAAACCATCAAATAACTTTCGTATATATTTTGTAGTGATAAAAAAATGAACCTTGAGATTTTATATTTTCGATTTTCCAAATTTTCATGTGCTCTAGAGTGTACCAAAAAGAAAATCAGGTTACAATCATTTCCAAACACATCGTCGAAGTTCTTATACTTATCACCGTTCTATAAATATCTGGTACTACATTTTTTAAAGCTTTGAAGAATTATTTTTCGTTATATTTTGTAAGCTAAAAAACAATTTGAGATTTTATGTAATTTAAATCCTTCTCAGAGTACTTCTAAGGTGTACAAAAGAGAATCAGTTTTACAATCATTTCCAACACTATCGTCCAAGCTTTAATTTATTTTTCGTATATTTTCTGCAAAACTTAAAAAAAGAACTGGATATTTATGTTTTTATATATTTACAAATCCTTTCCAATACTCTAAGTGTGCAGAAAAGAATCATTTCTAGATTCATTCTCCATATTATATTTGAGTCCCAAATTATATAATACTCCGCAAAGAAAAGAAATAGAGTCAAGTTTATAATTGTTTTCTATAACAAACATCCAAATGATTTAAAATTGGTTTATAACATGTTTGATAAAAGGTTTATAAATACAATTACGTATAGTAAAGAATATATCAAACAGACATAACTTCTAAGCATTGTAATAGATATTACTATCACGGACGAAGACGCTTACATCTTAGAGTAATTTAATGAGTAACTTTTTTGTGCCAAGTGGATTAAAAGTAGATATGTTTATGAAAAGGTATTTGATTAACTTGTGTCTATCACCAATCTTTCTGGGCATGTTCAATTAGGATCAATATTAAAAATGAGTTGAAGTAGGTGTATGTTAGCTGGACAATGATTAAAAAAAATCATTTTATAATCATGTTTCCGAATTGTTTAATTGCAATAAATATCAACACATATTATTGCGGAAGTTTTATAATAACAGAATATGATGGTCTATAATTTTTAATAATTACCCAATTAGGCTTTCTAAAAGAAACACCAGGATCTCTCTTCTACAGAACAGTTAATATAAGAGAAAGACGAAGTTATACAGTAATAGAAGAAACGCTCCTGATTATGGTTACAATATAACTAACTAAAAAATTCAATTTTTAACTGTAAGTAATTACAAAATAATAGTTAAAATTTTTATATAAAAGATTAAAAAGCTAAGTCGATTGGTTAATGTAGCCGAACATATAAGGAAGACCTTAAGGTCTGTGTTCAAAGTCAAAAGATAAAGGAATTTTATGCTAATTTAAAATAAAATTATTGGTCATTTCCAGCCAGAAGTTAGATCACATTTCTAAATCAAGTATATTTGTCTTTAAATTAATTAAGGCAAGCGAAGAGTATGATGAAAGTACAAGTAAAGTTTGAGTTGAGGTTTTTGCGTTCTATTGCAATGTGAAGGTTAAAACCACTACTCAATCCAGAATAGACAATCTTGTGTAAAATCTTTATAAAGGTTACTCCAGAAAGTAAAATTGTTTTGGGAAACTTCAATAATCAAAAGTAAAAGAAGTATAAGAAACTTGTTAGTGAAGAATAAAGTTGACATCTGAGGAATGTATTAGCTGTAAAATGATAAGAGATTGTTGGACTTAAGTGTTAGAAGAGGAAGTCCTTAAATGAGCAGTTTTATAGCCAAAAAAAACCCATAGATAAGTTCTACTGTAGAGACTGTCCCTTACACTGCAAGTTGATCGAAACTCTAGATTAGGGAGGATAGTAGCTAAGGCATGAACTAGTGGGAGTGTGTCTTGCTAGGTTTTACTAAAACTGCAGACTCCGATAGAAAGTTACCTAAAAAGCGTTTAAACCGACTAACGGGTTGATAAATGTATTCTGAGTTGATGGATACTACACTTCGGGATTATGCAACATATAGGTATCTGAAAACTCCACTAAATGGTGATAGCGAAGTATTTAAATATTAGCATAGGGTATGCTAAATGGGCCATCTGTATCTCCAAAAGTCCACTGGAATTACGAGGTAAGTGGCAAGAGTGTTTATTGTGCGATATCATAAAAAGTCTAATGATTTTCTTTGTGCCTATGGGATCAAAAGGAAAAAGCTTGATAGAGGGATCTTGTACATACGTTCACAAAAAAACATAACGAAAGCGGTTAAGTAGTTATATTAGTTTTAGCACATTTAAGGAGAATGAGCTTAAACTTCTACAGTTGGTGGACTTACACCGAGAAGGAGATATGTTGACATCATAAAAGGGTCTATATTCACTCCTAAATTTAAGAGCAAGATTATGTATTTTGTGACAATCCAAAAAACTTTGAAAACCTGCGACCAAGCTATGTTATTACACGAGCAGAATGTATTACTACGAAGAGAACAAGGTAAGAGGAGGACCAAAACATAACCTAAAAAATGCAGAACGACAGCTGGAACCCTTAAACAAATCCAAGGAGGGTAGGTAGACGACAGTCAGTATATTAACAACAAAGGGTTTGTAAAACATAACCTCAAAGCCAAACCTTAACCTCTAAATGGTCAAAACAATTGGGAATCAAAGATTGTGTTATGTATGGACGGTATAATGGGTCTCTATACCAAGGATTGTTTTTTAAAAAGCAAGAATGAAGTTGCTCCTAGATTCCAATGTGAATAAAATGAACCCTGAAGAAGCCAAAAAAAAAAAACTTGTGAATCGAGGGAGGGAGGAGAGGAGCAAACTGAATCGGAGATCTCTCTCCCAAATTAAAGGTTTTTTAAAAAGTTTAGGGGGAACAACATTATAAAATCAGTAACTTGTTTTAAGACGCACCTAGCCCTGGCGAGTGCTTACAGCCGACCAAGTAGGTATAGCGTGAGGTTTTGGCAATAAAATAATAGTTTACTAAGGCCCTTTTGGATTTCTGGAATGCAGTCTAACCATATTGAGGAGTGATGGAAGCACTATTGAACAATATTCCTACAATAAGAAAGTTAGTAAATTAATTCCAAAGTCACTGAATTAGTAAATGTGCTAGTGCGGACAATTCAAATATTGAGTTGACAGGTGTTGTGTGAAATAGTCATAAAAATAGAGAGAGCTACACTTGGAAGATAAAATTTTGTAATAGCACAAAAGAAACCTTGCTATGGGATGTTATACTTTGGAGGACTGACTTTATGAAACAAAACAAAGGGTTCCTTGTGTTGATGACTTGAAACAAAGACTAGCTGTTATTTTTAATTTTAAGCTAACTAAATAAAATAGAGGCTATTTGAAAACGCCACTAAACTCAATAGCAATTGGTAATTACAAAAAATAAAAATTGTTTTGCCATCAAGCTAGTGAAGGTGTGAAGAAATTATTAAAAGATTTTCACTGAAAGTCTTCACGACCAAAATATAGGAAAGGGTAGTTGATTATGAAGTATGACAACTGGAAGTAAGTTGTTAAGGAACATTAGATAGAGTAGAGACCCTTTAATCCTAATGTGCACACACCTAAATTAAATGAGTTAAAAGGCCATAATTAATGACCTGTTTTTTTAAAACAAGATATATATTAGGCCTTAGTGATAACTCAATCTTTGCTAGTTCCTACTACACTTTTGGTAAAATTGGAACCAGGACAATTAATAAATCAAGATATGGTAGATGTTAAGCTATTCAATTACAGATCCATTAAAATGCAAAATTGAAGAGACACAGTTTGAGCTACACGATAGGTGATGTGCAAGAAACTTATAATTATTTGCAAGGGCTGCAACGGTGTGTACAGTACATTGGACTTATCAATTAGTTTTTTACCGTAATTAAAAATCAGTGGAGAAAAAGTATGCACACTTGACAGGTTTCTGTGGACTTCATTTGCTTCCCTTGATACGATTCCAAAGAGTTCCATATGGTGTTTGCTACCTACGGTTCTGAGTGTAAGGGAGCTCTCCTACTTGAATAAGGTTACTTGGATGGTTATATGAAGTACAAATATGTTAATGAACTTTGTAGAACGACCTAGTAATCTATAGTATAAACTATCGAAAGGAAATATGGTACATTTTAAGAAAACGTGTACAAAAAACTTTCAGAACATGGCCTCCGGACTGTATCCAACCGCCTGCAAATGTGAAGTTTGCGGAGTGTATGGAAATACAAATTCCGTAGGACACCTAAATAAGTAAGTGGACGAGAAATAAAAAATAGACCAGGACAGAACAAAAAAGTCCAGTAACTGGGACTGTGAGCCCATCGAAGTAATGCAATAAATAAGTTGAGTAGATATTATTATAGGAGCGGTAAGTTATTTCATTTAAGTTCATACCAGGGTTATGGCAAAATATATGCTGTCTGCCTAAATGATTTAAAGAAAAAAAGAATACCAAAGTTTTGCTGTGGACTGAAGAGTGCCAATCAAACTTTGAAACAACTTATAAGAAGGACTGTATAACTAACCCCTCCACAGTGTTAGCTATACCCAAACTATAAATGAACAATTTTATACCCTGTATTGTGATAGCAATCTGAGAAAGCAGCAGGTAGTTGTCTGATGCAAAATATAAAAGGTGAAAAATAAGCCTGGATGCTTATTTTTTTAAAAAGTTCAGTGAAGTCAGAGCGAAAGAATATCTTACTGTTTATCAAAAGGAGGCCTTATCTGCTGGTGTGGCCAATAAATAAATTTACCGAAGTTATTTAAGTAAATAAAAAAGTTCACTTTGGTCACGGACTAACAAACGCTTTGACGTGGGGTGTTATCTCATTTCCAGAAAGCTTGGTATTAAGTTTGTCAAGATGGGTCGGCCAATATTATACTTGGACTAGCCAATTTGAAAATTACACATTGTGAAAGGTAAAGACACAATGCTGTATGCTTGACTATTTGTCAAAGAGTATTTGATGTTAAGGACAAAAAATGAGGAAACTGCCAATATTACACGTTGATAAGGGTAACAGGAATAGTCAAAATGTAAATAGCTCCAGTTAGTAAGGTAGTGGATTAAAATAGAGTGGTAAGAAAATTTTACAAAAATGTTCAACAATGGAAGAGTGCTGTTAATATTAGATAAACTTAAAGGTACTTTCCATTTAGACGTTTAATGAGATTAAAAAATCATCTGAGTGAGTAGGACCAGAAAGAAGAAATTGTTAAATATGTAGATTAAGATAATTAACCAATATTAATAAAAATCAAGAAAAGTTTTATTTTTAAGTAAGGGAAGCTTGTTAAATGTTATAGCGCCAAGGAACAATTAGTAAAGGTTATAGTCGTAGTCTGCCCTATCAACTGTGTGGACATTGGTATTTTGCATATTACCGATAATGCAATACTTGTACTATTTGGTATATTTATGAGACACCACTAAAAAAAAGTGAAATGTTTTACCGACCTAACTTAGCGAATGAAAATGAAAGGACATAGTAAGTAAATGTTGAACTGTGTATTTAAAGACAAATGCCTGAGTAGAAAGTATTTTGGTATGTTAGTTGTCTAATGTAAGTGAGAATCCAGATGGAACAGGACTTTTATATTGATAATTTTGTCCAGCTAGTAAGAAGGGAAAAAAATGGCATAAACAACAAATGTTTTAATAATTATGGATGACCATCCGAGCAAGTTTGTATATGGTTGATATGAAGTAAAAGATGACAAAGTTGTACATCTTGTAATTAATAATCCTGGGGAACAATAGTGTGTATTAAAGACTTTTGAATTATTGCGTAAATAATACTAGTTTCAGACACATGCAAAATATTTTAAAAGGTGTGGAAAAAACAAAACTTCAAGAACTATATGTTTAATTAGGGTTATATGTACATCAATATTACACCTTAAGTGCCTAGATAGCAAATATAACATCAGAAAGACTAATTAGGAACTTTGAAACAAATTATGTTTTAAAAATTTAATTTTTCTCAAAACCAACAAAAATGGGGAGACAGAGTTGACTAGGATTCAGCAAGAAATTAATTGTTAGTGTGTCTGTAAGCTACAAATATGATTAGGCCCACATCAGTTAGATTGTTTTGTTTTCAAACCTTATAATGCTTTGAGTAATCAATGGTCATTTAAATGAACTTGTGTGTTGAAAATGATGGTTAAACGGGATTTGAAAGGTTTGAAAGTAGGGCGATTTAAAAATTTCTTAAAAGTCAATTAAAGCCAATAAGAAGAGGAAGACTATATAGTAAATGTGAATGTGCAGAACATTCCTTTTGACTGCTAATTCAAAAATGTATTTATCGAAACGCATTGAAACAAAAGCAAAAGGTGGTCTTAAATTTCACCAGAGCTCAAATTAGCCTTCGAACTAACACCGGAACCCTATAGGCTTAATACACAAAATGAGTGGAAGTAACCTATTTAGTCCAAGAAAACATATACTACTCGTTCCGCAAGGGAATGTGTGTGAAGAATCCAAAAATAATAAAAAACAAGGTCCATATTTTTCACAGTTTGAAGTTAAAAGAGGTTAAAGTATTGGTTAACAAAAAGTTTGTGCTTATTGGTGTTTTATTTATGTATTGATTATAGATACCCGCGAAAAAAAGTCTACTTAATAAAATTAAAAGAGAAAGATGATATTATTATGTATAATGAAGAAAGTATATGTCATCTAATTAGATGGGATTATTGGGCAGGAAGTATAAAATAATTTCAATAATAACGAAAATTACACTACAAAGGAAGATTGCGAGTTTGTTGAGTGAGTGTGTGACGTTTGTGAGAGTGTTGAGATGAGTGAGTGAGTTTGAGAATTTTGTTGTTGTTTTTGAGTTGAGATAGTTTTTTTGTGAGTTGAGTGAGATGAGTGTTTGAGATTTGTGAGATAGTGTTGATGAGTGGTCGAGTGAGTTGAGACTTTAGGGGGGTATAATGTGTTAATGGAAAATGTAAATAAAATTATAATACAATATGGACTTTGTGTATAGTGAAAATCAGAGTGATGTTAATAAAAGTTACAAAAACTAATTGCAATATGTGCACTATTTAATTTTAGGTAAATAAAAGGAAATAAAAAACCAATAATGCAAGAAGAAAATGATATTATTGGTGTACTGGAAAAATGATGGAAGTAAGAGGAAACTGTTTTAAAACTTAGTTTTAAAAGAATAGTTAAAAAGTATCTTGTAGCATGTGAATGTGACTGTTTTTAATAACAAAATTCAGGATTATTGTAAAATGTGTTGGATAATTGTTTGTTAAATAATATCTGTCCGTCAATAATGTAGAATATCTGGATAATGCTTACCTAATTGAAAATTAAAATGTCTTTACTTACAGTGAATTATAAAAGATTGATATGTAATCCAAATAGGCACAAGACACAGCACACTTACTATACGGTTGATGTCGCGTATAGTACAGGTAGAAGAACAAGCTACAGGTACTTGTATAATTACTTTATTCTAAATGTAGTGCACATACTTAATACATTGTAATTTAATGCTCTCCTTGAAGGGGTATATTGTTTAGAACATGACGCACAACCGCCCGAACGCAGGTGGATGGACTGACTAGAAGAATTCCTGTGCCACCAGGAAATCAACAAAGGGCCAGCTGTTGCGTCCAGAGATAGAGCCAGGCGCGTACCGAGCAGGGCACCCAGGAGCGTAACCGAGCGGGGCACTCGGGGATGTCGGCGCCCTACTATGGCTCCACTCAGCATCATCTGGAGCTTCGTTAGTTTTAAGATTGACAAAGATTGTATGTATAATAGTAATGTGCAGTCCCTTTGAATGTGTTTGTAATTGAATGTGTTAAAAGTAACGAACAAGAAATTTTCTTTTAGTAGGACTCTTCCCAAGGTAATGCCAGTTTTGAGCCGTAAGTGATGTACCGATTGTATTAAATAATAATTCTGGGGTAACTGGATTACCGGTGGAAGGAGTAGGCCCAGATGAATGATAAGGACTGGACTATACAAAAGAGGCTGCTATCGGCGAGGCCGCGCATCGCAGATGGCAATGTTTGATAACGAAATTGAGAGGTGGGGTGAGGTAGACGTACCGTACCTCCATCTCAGTTCATCGGAAGTGATTGTAACGAGTAGAGTTAATAGTTGCCTTAGAGTAAATCTTTTTGCCTAATCGTCATCGAACCTGCGGATGCTTTAAACAACTTTTTGATTTATTAAAAATCTCTAACACTGAAGAATTGTTAAGTGTCTAACACTGAAGAATAATTTTTTAAAGTAAAGTAAAGAAAATTAGTAACAAAATAAAAATTGAATTTTAAATATAAAATTAAAGTGAAGAAATTGCAAAAAACAGATTAGAGTGTTAAAGTTTTTGAATTTTGAAAATTGAATGAAAAGCTGTAAGAACTTTGTACACATTTTTGGGAGTGAAGAATATATTACAAGTTTGAAATTTAAAAAGTCATCAAGAAGTTTTTATTTTAATTTTAATTCCAGTTATTATTTTTAAGAATAAGTTTGATTTTAGTTTGAAACTTTATTTATTTTAGAAGATTTACTTATTATTTTTAAACATTCACAAATGTTTATTTTAAATTTCAAAGCTAACCCCACATGTGCCAGTAAAACTGTACATAATAATTGCGCCAATCTGCTAATTAGTTTTAAACTGCTAATAGGATCAATATTAAAATTAGTTGAAGTAGGTGTATGCTACCTGAACAATGATTAAAAGTCCTTATTAAATTATGTTTGATTGTTTAAATGCAATAAATATCAACACATATTTTGCGGGAGTTTATAACAGAAATATGGTCTATAATTTTTCAAATTACCCAATTAGCTTTCTAAAAGAACACCCAGATCTCTCTTCTACAGAACTGTAAATAAGAGAAGACGAAGTTTATACATTAATAGAAACGCCTGATTAGGTTCCAATATAAACTAAAAATATTCAATTTTTCACTGTAAGTAATTACAAATAATAGTAACATTTTTTATAAAAAATAAAAAAGAGCCGATGCAGACAATAATCGTCGTCGAGCTGAACTGCTAAAACGAGAGGGAGCATTTCTGGAGTAAACTACTTTAATTATGTTCTAAGCATGAAATATATCAATTGAATAAGAGTATTAATGAATCCATACAACTAACCAAGAAATTTATTTTTAATTTATTAAATATTCTTAATTAATAATTATGATTAACATCCGTTATTATTTTCAGTTTAACCATTAAAGTTATCAAATATCTGATATGTAAAATCCACCAAAAGCTTAAACCAGTATAAAAAAGAACTGAGACTTTTGCTGAAAAGTTGATGACTTTGCTGTCTTTTTAATCTTCAACATATGAAACTCTGATACGATTAGTCTAACAATTATAATAATTCACAAGTTTTAGAACAGCCACACAGTAATCTTATTTTTACTAAATTGTGGAGACCTTGATTTTCCATGGAGCTAAATGTTTTATTTCCCACAAACATAGTATATAGCGACATCTGCAGTAGTGCATTCTCTTCCATTTCATATCTTCTAATTATCCAAGCTAAAAGTAGTACATAGATTACTTTAGTTATACGTAGGAAGAAGTTTTTTATATACTATAACCTCCAATACATGCTAATGTTTAGAATGGTTATAAATACTCTTTTGGGGCTTCCCTAAGGATTTTGTTACCTCTAATCCCTATAACTCTTATTGTGAAACGTCCGGTTTGTCATTAAGTCGAAGTGGTCTCTTTGTACAAGGGTATGCAAAATCACGGAAATTTTGTCATGAATAAGAATATCTCCATAGACAGGGCATTTTAGGAGATGATCTGTTTGTAGATTACGTAGAGAAACTAAGAAAATATCTTAAAATACCTGCTCCTATTTCACTACGTTTTGATAGTAAAGGGTGTTTTAATCAATGGCCATTATGGTCGTGTTTTGAACATTCCAAGGAGGCTCTGCTTGAATGCCCTTGACATGTGTTTAAGACTACTGAAGTTGAAATGTGGTTTCTTTTGCTTCTCAATGCTTCAAAGCAGAAAAAAATCGGCCGCCGCCTTCTAAAAGACTAAGAAAAAAAAGATACATTATTATATGGATGGTCCATTACTATAAAAATATTTTAACTTCGATCCCGCTTTTCCCCGCAGTTATAGAACCGAGATGAAGGGTACCTCGCTCTACGTATGGTCCAGAAAAATTAAAAATTCCCTGTTCTACGAATGATCCCTAAAGTTATCGAACATCTACCACTCAAACCTCAAAAATAAATGTAAATGACTTTATCAAAGTGTATATATTGGTTTTCACTCTGAATACAATAAGTAATCTTCACCCTAAAAGGTAATGCCCAGAGTGATATTTACAAAGTAAACCATTCCAAAATACCATTATGAAATTATTATCGTAGTGAAATAACCTTAATACTATATGGTTTCTCTATATAATGTATGTGTATGGGAGATCAGACAAGTAGAAAATTAATTTCTTTTGAGTAGTATCCTTGACATAAAAAGGCGCCAAAAAGATTAAATAATGAAACAACAGCCATATGTTATATAATTAACAGTTTCAACTCAAATATTATTTCATATCCATAGAAACAACAAAGGTTCTGATATTTTAATGTTTTTTGATCATTAAATGTTATTAAGAGTATGTTTCAGCATTTTCCAAAGTCGTTCAACTTGCAGCACGTCAGAATAATCACCACATTTAGTACACTATGTGATGGTCAGTAGCGAGGCGAGGACCACAACTTACAAGGATGAGTTTCTTCTATTATTGGTTAATCACAATTTCTCCTAATAATGACTCTTGATAACCAAAGCAATTTACATTTTAGTTTTAGTGAGTAGTAAATAGCCTACAACAAAACACATGAAAAGTTTATTTAATACGATGAACCTTATTCCAAAGAAAATATAAGTTTCAAATATAATGTATTATTTTCGTTGAATTTCCTTTAAAAAAAAAGATTTTCATTCATTTTCTTATGCAAAGTAACTAAACTTGTGTTTGGGCTGTTTTAATCTTCTCTGTACCCAAAGCCTGAAGGGAAGAATTGGGTTAAATTATTTTCCTGATTCAAATCGTCACAGCAGTTTTGAAACTGTTTTGCCTGGTTGATAACAAATATTTAATATTTTATGAGATGATTGTTGTAACGTACGTCTTCGAGCAACTGTTTGGACTTTTTTTAGGCTAAATATTATTGTTTAGTTTAATTAGTATACGTTATCTGAGTAAAATTAGTAATTCACAACTACACCACGTTTCATGTTTAAAACTCAATAATTTATAATACGGTTTAAATAATTTTAAAGAAAGATATAGTCTACAATTCCTAATTAATTCCGTTAGTTACGTAAACATCCACCAGATCACGCATCCACAATACAAGAGATAAGACACGGCAAATTAAAATGATGCAGTAGTAAAACTTCCTACTTAGATTTAAATTCCGTCTTCTAATAGTATTCTTGCTAACACTAATAATAATTTAACTTCAGTCTCGTGGTAAACTGGAATACATAATTCATATACAAATGCGTCTGATGAACTTCTAAATTGAAAGGACACACTCTAGTAAAGAACAGCAATACCAGAATGACTCCAGTACACAACTCCTTTATAAATATTTATATCTTAAAAGTATCAAAAAATCTTTAAAACTTGTACTTTTTACTAGTACAGCGAGTTGTACTTTTCATTCATTTATTATATATTATAAGTCGCCTATTACTCGTTTTTAGTTCTGAGACTAAAATTTTAATCACATCAGAAAATAAAGCACTTATTACTGGTAAAAATTTTTTTATTATTTCTAAACCTTTACATACGTGTAATTCCGTTAGTTTCGTTAGTTTTAAGTCCTTAAAGCAATAGAGAGTTCAATAAAATGACCACTTTGACTATTTGTTTTACAAATTTAAAACAATGAAAACTGCTCTGATTTTCTTTATATATCTAATAATGAAAACAATCCTCAGAATCTGATATAAAAATGTCTCTGGAATCTAATGCATTGACACCTTACTGTAATATTTTTTCTTACTTTTTCCAGAACCTTTATTTCCAGAATTAAATAACTAAAAACATTAATGTACATTTAAAATGACAACAGTGCAGACATTTATTAATTATAAATTCCTACTTATATTTAGAAACGTTAAACCCAATATTTGGGGTGAAAGGATCAGTGAAAGAACCACTTAAGGCTCTCCCTAGGGTAGCGTCCTGTCTCCTTGTTGTGGACGACCTGTTCAGGTCTCTAAAAGTAGAGGTCTTTTCGCACAGGTATATGCAGAGGAGATAACATAATAATTCTTGTGACTGGTAAATTTAAAATGGCAGTTACGTCTCTAATAACCTTAGTGCAATCTCCTGAAGAGAGCTGTAAACTGGTGTAATAGAAATGTCTTTGTGTTAGCCCGGCCCAGGCTGCCCTGGTTACATTTGGAAGAGGGCGTAATGGGGGGGGCCATCGATCCTTTCTTTGTCGAGGAAGCTCTATCAGCTAGTTGATGCCAAGTCAAGTTAAAGTCAAGTTCCTAATGTTATTGTTGACAGGTGACAGAATTAGAGACCACGACTGAAAAATTTTGTTGCCAGGGGAATATGGTTACCAATATAGTGCAGGATTCCGATCGGAGGGTCTTTTGGTCTTGAGCCAAAGCTATTGCAGTTGCTTTATATCCTATGGAATTAGACCTAGACTAACGTTAGAGGTTTTTTTAATGGTTAAATACTGGGTCGGATTGGCTTGCATCCTAATGGTATCCTGTCTGGCAATAAGCTCTGAACTGACCCGGTTACTGCCTCAGATGGTTGTCATAATCTTGCACGTTTTTGCATAATAATATTTACTTTATTACTAGTTGGATTGTTTACCCACATCTGTAGGAAATGCCTTCTCTAATTTTACGTTATAAATGAGTAGTAAAATAACCATGCTGATTCAGGTATATTGTGTATTACACATGATTTCAGAACTTATACATCAACGGTTTTTCTTTGACAAATCCTTCAGGACTATGGTGTTTTCAACGAAAGATGTGTTCGAGGGGGTTTCACAATCAACGCCATACTCTGTGATCTCTTAAATTTATTTGACGTATAAAAACTATAAGCAAGAAAATTATATACGTTTCAAATTTTGGACATTATGCGTTGTAAGATTTACAATTAATTTCATTTACAAGAAAACTGGAACCAAATTAATTAATGAAAATATGGTTTCAAATGTTGATATAAAATGCAATTATATTTAATGATATATTAATGGTAAATTTTAATGAGTTCTCCTTTGTGGTTTAACACACACAATACAAATTTTTTGGAGAAAAGAATATATCTGAATTTACTCTTCTTTATTTCTGAGTTATTAACAAAACTTTTCAGTTATTAAAATTTGATTATAAATATAAAGCCCAAATGAATATTTACCAAAATTGAATATTTTGCCCAGCAAAGACAAAACGATTGTTTATGCTTTAAAATAACCTTAGCTTTCTAAATGTACCTATATTGTAACACCTGGGCCTTTATTACTAAAACTAATGAATACTTAATGATTACATCATGCCACTATTTTACACAGTAAATATATTGTGTTGCTGATTGGGCTCTTAGATGTGTACCAATAAATGCTAGTATATTTATAATTCCTGTATATATTCTGTTCTATTATCCATATTGTGTATGTGCAGGCATCTACGCGTCTGCATGATAAAATGTCTAGTTCTTTTATTTCTTATATAAAAATTAGAAAGAAAACAGCATCGTCTAATTAGTTCATTTCATCATATAATTATTTTATGAATTGCTCTCTACTTTAATAATAATTAAAGTTAGCTTACAATGCCACTACATGTAGGCTTAAAAATTAACGAAATTGTTTTAAATCATACATTTGAGATATTATACTCATTTGTGAAGCTTCCTTTATTTTAAGGTTTCGTTAAGGAATTGATTTACTAGCGTATGATGATACGAGTAAATAGGATTCTCTCACAATGCGCCTTTGTTACCTGAGAAGCTTACTTACTAGTTATGTAATAACCTATCCGGTGTCTCAATTGTACTTTGACGTATTATATTTATTTGTGAGCTTCTAATTTCATTAGTTTATAAGAAATTAATTACTATCGCATGATGATAAATCGATGTACAGGATTATCTAACTTGTGAATTTATTACCTATTGAGATACTTGCCTATTAAATACTCTATGGGAAATATCCAACAAGCTAAACATAAGTATTTTATAAGATACCAGAATATGTAAATTGGTTTTAATAACACATTGCTGCTATTTATGTAAATAATATATTGTACTTACAATTACAATTTTCATCTTACTATGACTTATGATATTTAAATATTGAAATACAAAAGACTTTTATACACTGCGTCCTGTCACACGGTAAGCAGCGAAATACTAATTTGTTAAATTTAAAATTCCATTCATATTTAAGTTATTAAAATAATATAAAAATTTCCAAAAATTTTTAAGGAATGCTTTAAAATACAAATCCGCATAAGTTTTCTTTGTATCTAAGTAATTGTCGTTTTAAGTGTAGTTAAAATCTGCCCAACAGGGTTAGATTGATTATTACACATCCAAAAATCCGAAAAAGAGTTTGCATTTTTAATATAAACTATTGTAGAATAATTAGCAATAGTATAACATGTCATTGTCGTACAGTTTCCCTAGATGTTGCATCCAAACACTAATAATGTTACACATTTATCAGAGACGGGGAAATAAACTTATAAGAATCTTTATAGTTAAGTTTTATTTACCCGTTTTGTGCCCCTAAAATATATGTGTGGGCGTAATCAGACAACAAGCGTTTAGTACTATTAGTAGTCGTGACGTCCAGCAATGCAAGTAACAGGTGAAACGTAAGCAATAGTTTTAGTAAAATATTATTTTATGTCCATGGAAACAAAATGGCATTTATAATATAATGTTTTTAAATAAGTCTAAGGTGTTATGTTGCTTCATTTTTTAAATTTAGTTAAATTCACAGTTAGTCCCGGAAGTAGCACCAGGAACACGATGTGATGTCCAGAAGCAGGACCGGGACCAGGACTTACAAGGATGAGTTATTTAATTCAATATAAATCATAGTTTACTCACTATTCATCGTTACACAAAGCAGTTTACAATCTAGTTTTAGCCATTATTTAAAGCAAAAAACACCAGAATAATTTATATGCAGTGCTAACAGAAGTAGAAATTAAATATTGTTAATACACTTCATTATTATGTTTGTGTAAAAGCTACTAACTCGTGTTTGGTGCTATGTATAATTCTCTTAGCACCCTAAGAGTACAGGGAGAATCAGTTTACAATATTTCGTACAGAATGGACACCAATAAATATTGGAATTTCTAGCGTAATCTTATTAAAAATATGTATATATTGTTTATGAGAAGCATTTTCTAATTTGTTTTTTACAACAATCTTTCTAGTGTTGCTTGTAAGCAAAAAATTCGTAATGAGTTGAAATTAGTAATTGATTTTTATTTAAGATATGAAAAACGAAAATTTTTTTTGGTTTAATTGATATTTTTCAAAAATTAAAAGCAATACCAAGCAGTTGTGACCTAAAATTGTTCTATAAGATTTACCTCATTCTATTAGTTACAAAAATCCACGCCAGAGCTCTCTTTCACAATACAAGAGATAATAACGGGCCAATTTAAATTTAGCAATATTAGGAATGCATAATTAGATTCTAATACTACATTTAAATATTTAAAATTCCACTTTGTAAATGATAATAACGAAATTTCAGTTTTATGAAGAATTAAAATAAGTCGTTTTTGGAGAATAATGCGTCAGCTAAACTTCTAAATCGAAATGGCACCCTGCCGTAGTGAACAATTGACTGAATAACCAAAGCACACATTTTATTTAGCAATTTGTGTTATAAAAAAGCAATAGGACACATTAAAATCCAAAATCCAAAAGGCAGAGCTCCCCGTGGTACACACAATCCTCTCCCTAACTCCAAAAAGAGCACACGAGCATGTCTCGTATCAAAAATAATGCTGATAGTCTTCTTTGACGAATCGTCCATTTTGAGTTTGTACCGCAAGAAAAAACTGTTAACGCAGTTCTTTATCTGAAGGTGCTTGAGACTGAAACGTCGGATCGCCCGCGTCCGGCCTGATATTAAAGTCATCTTCAAGCTCCACCACGAAATGCCCCCAGCCACACGGCATTCGTAGTTGTCAACTACCCTACTCAGAACAAGACCCCCGTGGTGCCCCAATCTACTTACAGCCCTGACATAGCTCCGCCTGATATTTTTTGTTCCACTTGCTGAAGAGAGAGCTGAAGGGAAAGCACTGGGATTCAGTGGGAAACATCCAAGCTGAAGTTATAAGAGTACTGAGAGGCGTTCCAGTGGAGGAGTTCCAGGGTGCTTTCCAAGCGTGGCAGAATTGTTTACGCAGGAGGAGTATTGATGCAGGAAGAGACTATTTCGAAGTATTTTCACCATTTTTATCAATCGGATGAATAAATATGTTTTTTTTTAGATAATAGTCATAATTTTCATTAAGCACCCTGCATCCTCATATCTCTTCAGGTGTACAACTAAGAGAACTACGATGTTAACTGACACGATCCAAAAGCACAGTGGAGCTACTGAATCTTTAATAACGATGGAATAGGAAGGGCTGATTCAATACATATGTTGAGTTTAGCTCGAGTTCACCTTCTTCTTAGTGCAGCGTCTAAAATCTGACGCTGTTGGAGACTTCTTAAATCTCGACTCATATTCAATTGAAAGCGATTTAAAAATTTAAAAAGTATTTTGTTGACGAAAACAAAAAAAGTTAAAAGGAAACCCCCGCATCGGTTTAACACTTAAACATTCACAGCCTCACTGAATCATCCGTCTCAACATAGATGTGTACTGTTTAGAAGATTTGATTGCACGTAAGAATTTGCTTTATTGGAACACGTTTGATTTCAGTTGCTGCACGTAAGAGAAAGGTAAAGTGGAGCTAACCCCAACATTCACATAGAATCAGCTCTTCCGACCAGAGCTGCGTTACTGTGTTTGGTATTAATGCAGGTCAATTGTACGTATTTGGAAGAGCAAATATTTTTTGTTATTTATTTAAGCTACCAAGCAATAGCGATTGAAACTTTTGAGTGGAGTGGTCAATTCCCAATACAATTATTTCGTTGCTAGTACTAAAGTTTTTAGAAAGTAGAGGAAATTTAAAGTCTAATGCCAAAAGCCTATACACTCATCCAGTGTGCTATATAGACCGAGGTACTGGGCAATTAAAATGATGTAAAAATGGATGGTTCTGGGAATTATTCCCATGAACACCTCAGAAGTTATAGCCGCAAGCCTTGGATTCTTTCTCGCATTAAGCTGACAACAATAGGAGCTCACCAGAGCTAGGTCAGATGATTTAAACGAAACAAGCAGGGGAACAATTAATTTGCAGCCATTCAGGACCTTGAAGGATTCTTCCTAACACATAGCGAGACTAATGGCGAAAAAGATCTTTTTAAAACCTAACTCGTATTTAGGTTAATATTGCCTTCTATAAAGTTAAGCTGGCTTTTAAACCTCCACTTCTCGACTACACTAGTACGGACTACACAGATCCAAGTGTCCACAGATGAATCTTAGAGGAATGAGGATTAGCACCAAGTCCCTAAATAAAATTTGCAAGGTAGAAAAGTTACATTAAAGGTGACTTAGGACTGCACCGTGTAAACGTAAGATCACCAAATGTTCAGAGTATCGATAGGTGTATAATGTGTCTCGCAGATATTTTGGCGTTTTTTCTTGGAAATTAAATTGAGAAATACCTCCATCAATGATTATCTTCACAAAGCGTATTGAATGTTAAGGTTGCTACTAGTTGCGACAGTAACAAAACCATTTTATTATATTACAGTCTACTGACTAATGTCATAATGAATAGGCTATAGTAGATATAATAATATGTTCATAAATAAAGCATATTTATGCAATAGTTTCGTATGCGAGTGTAAACCTGGCTAAAAGTGACATTCCTAGAAAACAAATTTTCTTATCCTCATCAGGGTAATGTCATATCAGCTTTCCAAGTTACAAAACCGTTTATTTTACTCTGCAAGGTTCTTTCCTCAGCTTCCAAGAAATGACGGAGTAGCTAGTAGTTTAACGTTAAAGTTTTTAAAATTCAATCCAAACTCTAAAGCCGTAAGTGATGTCTTAGCTATAAATGTTTAAAGCTGTAAATATAATGCATAATCATTTAAATAAAACAGTGTGAAATAAAAGGACAAAATAAATTTAGCGATGGGAATTTATTGATTTTTATATTTAGAGGACTTTTTTTATAAATAAATGTAAGGTACTACGTAGTTATAAAACATTGCTTTTGCAAATATTTAAATACGACATCCACTACTAAGATATAATTGTTGAATAAAACTTGGCCAAGAGAAAATTTTCTAAATTGTTCAGATTAAAAGCCCTTATTTGGATATAAGTGAGTTAATAAATGTTCCAGAAGTAACCTGATAGAAGTGTCCAATCAAAAACTAGTGCACTTTGTTGTTACAGGGCTGTAGAGTACTGATTAATTGATAACCTTATTGCATGTCAGACTAGAGCACGCTGAGAACGTTCAATTAAAAAGGTTAGAGTAAAACATACAAACAAGTACTAGTATTGTATGTACTACAATAAGTAAACTAGTACTAGTGCATTTTTCTAAGAATAATTTACGAATTCAAAGTTTCGAAGGTCATACTTCAAAAAATATATAATCGAGAATGTTTTACAATAACGGTAACAAATACTTGGCTGAAAGTGGCAAATTTCGTCTTTCCATAACGTTGGCTGATGGTCAGATTACAATTTTTTTAATAAAACAAAATATTGCTGATAAACCTATTGCTTAATAGTTTTTACTTCATTCCAGTTCTTTTATTACGACCCGGATCTAAGCTAGTTTTGGCTGATAATTAATTTCATTTTTGGCGCGGAAAATGTTTCATAAATTTTACGAAATTTAAGGCTGTTTGCTTGTACTCGTAAACGCTCTCCATATACTAGAAAAAAAATAAATAGAAAGAATTCATGTAGTTAGTTCCATAATTACTGAAGAACATCACTTGCGTATAATGGAATATGGACACTTTTATTAAAACAATCCAGCTAATATGTCCCACACATCTAAGTACACATTTAAATTACTTGTTTCCATGGAAACATCGGAAGAAAGTTTCGGGGTATTTCAATGTTCTGAATTGCTCAGTATTATATTCAAGTCATTCTAATCGGAGCACCTCGGAGAACCACTGAACAAGGAACACGATGTCAGGCTTAGAGAGAGGTCTAGGACCGTCGGGTACAGTGAGTTATTTTTATTATTTATATTTGTTATACGGTTTGTAGATATTAAAAAAACGTATTCCTTCTGCTATTACGACACACAAAATACGTAGTTACATCCCAGTTTTATCGACACCTTATCACAGCATAAAACACTAGTCCAGTGCATATACAGAGTGGCCCACGAGTAAACTGACAAACTTCTCGGGTGGTTTATTTTCGTCAAGATGGGAAAAATTTCATATAAACATGTGTCGGTAAACGCTTTGTTAGCGAGCTACGGCTAGCCAAAGAGTTCACACGATTTTCTAGGAAATGACGGAAATAAAAACGAAACCGATATTTGTATGGTGC
This sequence comes from Homalodisca vitripennis, assembly GCF_021130785.1. Lineage (NCBI taxonomy): Eukaryota > Metazoa > Arthropoda > Insecta > Hemiptera > Cicadellidae > Homalodisca > Homalodisca vitripennis. The sequence goes on along the minus strand of NW_025782956.1, from coordinate 9,454 downwards.
AAGATAGTTTTTAAGTTATTCGAAGTTATTGGATCTAGTTTAATTCTATGGAACTGAAAAGCTGAATTAAATACATCCAAGACCATTAATATCAGCTATTTCTGAGATATCCGAGAAATTATTCAAAATTTGGTCTCGACACACATGCTTTCTTTCGATTTTAAGTATATTAATTTCAATAAATGGGTAATAAACGGGCAAAAGTATTATCAAAAACGTATATATAGTATAATTCTGAGTAATGACAGCTCGTATAACCGTCTACCAACCTTGAGGTTTAGTAGAGTAAGCAAAATTATCACTCATTGTTTCCAGGAAGTAAAGAACACTTAATAGTTGTATTCATTGAAAACATATTGAATATATTATAAAAGACCAGTAATACGTCTTTTTCTCGATCTAGGGGTTATAACTACTATTCTTAAAATTTTTGTAAAGCATAATAGTTTTTGAAACTCAAATTCACAATCTGTGCACTCATAAGCAGTTGTATTATCCTTTTATTTTTATACTCACTCACAAAAGAAGGTTTATTGATTGCAAGTAGCTCATAAAGATTACTTTAGTCCAAGTAATTATTTTACTACAGTATTCACAAAGGTTTATACTTTGTGCTTCCAAAACAATCGTTTCAATTGCTAGATTCCATTAAGTGGCGTCGGCCTCGGAATTTTTATCTCTTTGATATTCGTTTAAACATTTTAACTCCGGTAATGTTTTATCTTCCAGTGAGAGCTTTTTCACCCAAACCAAGGTAGTAAGAAAAATCTTCTAATTAAGATTCAAGTCTCTATTACGTCCTAAAAAATGTGTTATTATTCTTCGTCCTCAACCTATTTCGGAATGTTTAACACATATGGAATATGCCCGTTATAATCTTGTTAAGTAAAACATGAATCAATGTTATTGCTACGTGATAGGTGATATTTAGTTACTATGATACTATACCGAATTTTACGATCAGTGTCGTAATATTCTTTCCCATAAGTTATATTATGCGGGTTAACTTCTCATAAATATATTGCAAGATATTAAGGAGGCTAGAAAGTAATAAATTATTAAATTTTAATTGGAAAATTTATTTCAAACGTAAAACTTTAGAATGCGTATGATTGAAACAACTTAAATAAAACTAGATCGTTCCAATCGTTACTTTAAATGTCGGAAATAGAAGTGTTTAAAGAAATAGGCTTCTTAACGTACTTACGTATATCTGTGTATTTTCTTAAATGAGGATTTTTGGCAAATTCAAATTTGATATCCCCATTTGAAGTCCCATACATGTATCGTCTTACTAGCATGAATTGGTTAACCCGTACTTGTTAAGGATTTGGCGAAAAAAAAATATTTACAAGGCATTTTCCAGTAAACAATTTGGCGTTCATTTACTTATTTTTTTCTTGCATAAAAGGGAAAATTAAAAAATACTTCGCCTGCACGTCTGGTAGCATACAATTGTTTTACGATGGACATAAAATTCCGTATAGACATAAAGTTAATATATTCGTTTACTATGTTGATATAAAGGTTAAGTTATTTTGACAAAAAAAATCAACTTGAATTATATACTCTTTACTATGAATCTATAATCTTCAGAAACGTAATATTCTCTCTAAGAATAAACATTTGAATATTCTGCATTAATTGTTATAAAACTTATTATTTTGTGACTTTGGTAGTCAGTTTGAATAATTACTGTTTATTTTACTTAAGTGCATGTTTTAGAATAAGGGTGCATGAAATAGGACACACAACATGGCTGTTTTGGTTCCAGACCTATGCGTGTCACAACGCTCAGGTATGTTTTGTTTACATAAGTTGAATACATGCATTAGTTTTAGTAATTTACCAGAAGATCAGATCAGATTAAATATCTCGAAATGTAATTTTACTGATTGTATTGTAAAGCAAATATCCCGGGAAATCCTGTTTCCTCCACAAATGTTATTAGTTATAAAATCGTATCATTAGGAATAATTTTTGGAATAATGTAAAAATACACTGTATTGCAGACTAATTGATCAGATAAGTTGTAAACCTATGTACGTTTTTGTAGATATGGCGGTATCTTAAAATGCCACGTCAAACTCGTCTCTGGGTAGCATTTAGAAACAAGTATGCTATAAAATATGTTTATTGATATACTTTTAACTATAGAATATAGTACAGCTATATAATCACATAACAGAAGTTGCATTTGCATTTCAGTAATAGACATGACGTAAGAAACGACGTGCCTGCATAAGTCAAGTTTAAAGGAAAATAAGGAAAAGTGCTGAAACATACCCAACAGTACAATATATAAAAATTATGTATATCCATAGAAACAACAAGATACAGGTTTCGTTCAGTAATTTTTCTATAGCTCAGTTTATAAAAAAAACGGTTCTATTTCAAGCACGTCCAGGAAAACACCACCAGGACACATTATGCCTAGGACCAGGACCAGAACTTACAGATGAGTTACTTATATTATTCTTTTAGGAATCACAGCATCTGCTCCTCGATCTCTCACTAACAAAGCAGTTTATACATCCTAGTTTCAGTGACAGAACACCGGAACAGATAAATGTTAGTGACAACACTATTGCTAAGTAAACAACATTCGCATAACTATGGTTATTTAGTTCAGTTGTGTGTCTAGGTTTATTGACGTTGTCAAAACCTTCTTCTTAAACTGCAAAACTTATGTTTTAAGCTGTTTATAATCCGCTTCTGTACCCAACGAATACAGGGAGAATCGTTTTGTAAATTTATATATTTTCGATCACCACAGAATGGAAGCGGAACTATTTTACGTAATTGATACAAAATCAAAATTTATATAAGAGAAGCATCTTCTTACTTATGATAACAGCCTTCTATTGAACATGTGTTTATTGACTAAATATTAAAAGTTAAGTTACATTAGTGTATGCAAGCTGAATAATAATATCAGTGCTCGATTAAATCATGTTAAAACTGATTCAATTAAATGTTACAAAAATATTAAAAGGTAATTTTTAAAAGAAACATTCTATACCTTTTACCTTCATGAATTAGTTACTGAATCGAACACCAGAACTCTCTACTGTCGAGGGTATATGGTTCAGTTTTGTGTCTAGGTTTATTGAAGTTGTCAAAAACTTTTTCTAAAACTGCAAAAACTTATGTTTTAAGCTGTTTATAATCCACTCTGTACCCAAAGAATACAGGGAGAATCGTTTTGTAATTTTATATGTTTTGGATAACCACAGAGTGGAATCGGACCTGTTTTACGTAATTGATATAAAATCAAAATTTATATAAGAGAAGCATCTTCTTTATTATGTGAAACAGCCTTTTATTGGACATAGTTTTTATGGACTAAAATATTGAACGATAAGTTACATTAGTGTATGCTAGCTGAATAATAATATTCGGTGCTCGATTAAATCATGTTAAACTGTTTAAATTAAATGATAGAAAAATAGTAAAGGATAGTTTTTAAAAGAAACATATTCTATACCTTTTACATTCATGAATTAGTTACTGAATCGAACACCAGAACTTTCTACTGTCGAGGGTATATGGTTAAGTTTTGTGTCTAGGTTTAATGTCAAAAACTTCTTCTTAAACTGCAAAACTTATGTTTTAAAGCTGTTTATAATCCGCTCTGTACCCAAAGAATACAGGAAGAATCGTTTTGTAATTTTATATTTTTACGATCACCACAAAGTGGAATCGGACCTGTATTACGTAATTGATATAAAATCAAAATTTATGTAAGAGAAGCATCTTCCTACTTATGTCAAACAGCCTTCTATTGGACATAATGTTATGGACTAAATATTGAAATTTAAGTTACATTTAGTGTATGCTAGATGAATAATAATTATCAGTGCTCGAATTAAATCATGTTAAATTAATAAATTAAATGTTAGAAAAACAGTAAAAGGTAGTTTTTAGAAGAAAAATATTCTATACCTTTTACCTTCATGAAACTAGTTACTGAATCGAAAACCAGAACTCTCTACTGTCGAAGGTATATGGTTCAGTTTTGTGTCTAGGTTTATTGAAGATGTCAAAAACTTCTTCTAAAACTGCAAAACTTATGTTTTAAGCTGTTTATAATCCACTCTGTACCGAAATAATACAGGGAGAATCGTTTTGTAATTTGATATATGTATGGATTAAAACAGAGTCCAAGTCCAAGTCCAAGTCGCTGTGACTGTGGGGGGGTGGATCCCCCACATCTTTCAAGGCCTCTGCCGGTTAGGCTTTTGCCTTGTGTCTCGAGGGTCAAAGCCCTAGTAGCTTTCGCTACCTGTCAGTGGGGTGAAGTGTCGTGGTGCAGTCGAAGTTGTAGTCGATGTCATCAGTCATCCATGGGAAGACGCAGTTGGGGAACCTCCTGGGCCCGAAGCTCACGGATGTGATCCCACGGTGAGGACTCTGCAGCTTCCTCAAGGCTCGATGTCAGGCCTTCTACGAAGCTCCTAATGGTAGGGACGTTGGACAAAGCCCTGACTACGGTGTTCCTCACGAACCAGGGCGACCCAGTGGCCCGCCGGAGACACACGCTCTGGACAGCGAGCAACTGCCTCCTTGCGGTCTTGCAGGTGAGGTGTGGTACCATGCTGGGGCCGCATATGTGAGCACTGGTCGTATCAGAGCCGTTTAGAGCAGGACCTTCGTCCTGGTCGGTAGCTTCGTGGAGTTGAGCAGGGGGCCGATGCTGCCGAAGCCCTTTCTCGCTTGGCCACAGATCCTCTTGACGTGGGGTGTGAAGGTCAGCTTGCAGTCCATGAGTACCCCCAGGTACTTGGACTGAAGTCTTCCACGGTATGTCGTCGCCGTTGAGTGACAGGTGACGGCCGTCCGCTTGACTCCTTGTCCTTTTTATGGCTTAACATTTGTCAACGTTGACCTTAATTCTTCACTTGGTCAACCAGGGCTCCAGTAGGTGCAGCTGCCGCTGGATGTAGAACCCAGCCATCCTCAGGTTGGCAGAAGTGGCCGTGAGGAGCGCATCGTCCGCGTACAGGGAGAGCTGCACTCTCGGAGCGACCAGAAAGTCGTTTGTGTACCACAGGTACAGGATCGGGCCGATGTCACTGGGCGGGTCGTGGAGGTGGATCGGGCAGCCCTGACGGAGAAGGTCCGGAGGTGGAGATAGCTACGGAGCAGCCGGAAAGTCCTGCCAGGCAATGGAGACGATGACAGCTTGAAGAGCAGTCCCTCGTGCCACACCTTGTCGAAGGCTTTGCTCACGTCTATCAGGACTGAAGTGGAGTGGTGCTTCCTTCCTACAGCTCCGGTGATGTTGTTCAGGACTCTGCGAAGCTGAAGGGTGGTGGAGTGGCCGGTGCGGAAGCCGAATTTTTCTGTCCTGAGAGACGTAAAGAATTCCTCAGGGGATCTCGCCAAGACGATCTTCTCTAGAATCTTGGAGAGCATAGGCAGGAGGGAGATCGGCCTGTGGTTCTCCGGGAAGAGAGAGTCCTTGCCGGGCTTGGGTATCATGATCACCTTGGCATCCTTCCAGGTGGTCGGGAAGTGAGCCAGGCGTAGGCATGAGTTGAAGATGCAGGTGATCGTGACGATCACCCAAGCCGGCAGGTTCTTCAATGCTGGAGTTCCTAAGGAGTCCGGGCCAGGGCCTTCTTCTGGCGAAAGCGGCAAATGTGGTCTTTCACTGCAAGTGTAGTCACAGTGGGCAGTAGGTCGTCTTCGTCAAGTTGGTATTCCTTCAGGAAGTTTTCAATCATTTCGCACGTGTCCTCGTCGTAGCCATCCGCGTGCGTTGTGGGGAGAATTGGTCTTCCATGGTGTCGGCGAAGGCCGCTGCTCGATCTCCAGGGGAGGTAAACAATACCACGCTGTCCATGAAGTGGTCGGGTGGTTTTCTTCTCCCCTAGAAGTGCCCTGGAGATTTTAAAGATGTCGCCGACACCACCGTCAGCTTGATGTTCTACAAAGTCATCCCACGCAGCCGCTCTGTGTGTTCAGCCAGGAGACGAGAGCACTTCCTGGCCTGGCGGTTGAAGGTCTGCTTGGCGTGGGGACATCGGGACTGCTGGTACTCCCTTCGCAGTCTGCGACGATAACGAATTCTCCTCTCATCAACTCCTCGGGTAGAGGTTCCATTGTGATTGTAGTGGCGTGGGCTCCTCAGGTGTCAGTAGTTGGATGTGGAGTCGGTTGCCTAGGAGACGGTGTCTCTAGCTATATACTAACCGTTCATACGTATATGATAAATAGTGTAAAAAATTACTTGGAGAATTAGTTACTTAAATATGTCTGAGATATATCAAATCAGGCATTTAATGGCAGTGCAATATTGAAAATAGATTAGAAATAAGCGAATGCTAGACTTAGGAATAAAATACACATTCTTGATAAAAAATTATTTGTTTACACTCAATAAAATAATAACTATATTAAACAGGTATGAGGAGAAATGTGGTCTGTAATTTTTGATTTAACCAATTAGTTACGGAAAACTATTACCCAAAGCTTCTAAAGTTAATCTACACACAAAATTAAGTGTTAAATTTAATTTCGCCTTTTTGTTTCTTGTCGTAGTACAGTTTTAATACAATTCTTTATCTTGAAAAAATTCCCTTTTAAAAGAAATATTAACTTAACTGATAAGACCTTTGTTCAGTATTAGTTAAGAATAATATAGATAATGATTAGAACTGAACAACTTAATAAATTATTAAAATATGTCAAGAATTACATAATGTCAGATTTACAATGCTGGCTAAATTTACTAAACAAACAGCATGTATTACTAAGTCCCTCATAGAAAAGTTGACGCTTAATTTTTAGATGAAACATTAAGAGCCTCTTTGTGCATAAAAACGTACCAGAAACAAAGTGAAATCGCTATTATTGACGTCATGAAAAAATAGCAATATTTTAAAGACAATTGAGAGATTCATATATAAAGTTTAAGAATTTTTTTTATTCAATATAACAGAGGTGGGTAAATGTTTTTAGTATTAAAAATAACCGTGTAAAAATAAACAATAATTTTTTTTAATTTGTCACTATTTATTTAAATCATTACGTAAATAATAAAAAGTAAATTTTGATTAGTTTTGTTAACATATATTATTGTGCAAAGTTTAAATGGGATAATCGTATATTCCTGATAATGTGTTATTAAAAAAGTATTTCATAATTTAAGGGTAACTTCTACAAAAAAAATCCTCAACCCCGTTTTGAGTACATTTAACAGTATAATATTACAACTCGCTGCAAACTTATGGTTGCTCGCTTCCAAATTCGGGGGTAAGAAGGATTTTGGTGATTGGGTAATTGGAAAATGAGGTTTCCAAATGTCATGTTCACAGTTGTATCCGGTCTCGAAAATCGTTGCGGATCGTTAATTGTTCTCTAACGCTCAGCCCAATGATATGTGTTGTTATAAAAATAATAAATGTTATTTCGTAGAAAGATTAAATTATTTGTTTGGCAAATCTAGTAGACAAGGAGGATGTGGTGATAACTTAAATCCGAGGATAGGTTTGGCAGGAAGTGAAAAGTAAACCGAAGTTGCTAATAACTTTATTGTTGATAAAACTGTTGTTGCCCGTTAGTTTGTTAATGATTTTAAACGCAAGCATCTCGTTATAAAGTCTTGTCACGGGCGAGGCCGGCAAACACAGACCACATAAGTTATATTTACATACTTAGAGAAAACTTAAGTTACATCTACGGGGGTTTTGTTTTGGCAGGCCCTCCAAGTATACTGCCATAGTCAATCTCGACAGGGAGTTTTTTGTTCAGGCAAGCTTCCCTAGCATACTGCTAGAGTCAATCTCGATTGTTCGGGCAGATCCCTTAGCCTATTACCAGTGTCAATCTGGTTTACTGAAGAAGTTTGCCGCACACGAAGTTCCTCGCTTAAGAGAATTCATCGGATACCCTATCAGGACGGATAAGTTATAATATAAATTGCACCAACTGCCATTGGAATCTGACTTTATTTGCGCTTAAACTTGGCTACAAATATTAATTCTATATACTCTGATATAATAACAGGTAATTAAATATCTATAAAAACTGAGTTGATAAGAATTTACATATCTTGTAGATATTTTCATTCTGTCATACGCATAAATAGATGAGTTGTTGCAACACGAGATTACATATAATACAGTGAAATGTGATGTACATATCAAGATACGACGTATACATGTAAATTTTGTCCGTAGATCTTCTCGCTGATAATATATTCCTAGATGTTTTGACACGTTTGAGATATTAGATAACAATGTTGTTTTTAGTAGGATAATTTTAAAATTATATTTAAGACCTTTAAAATATCTTTCATGTTTAGTCATATGTAAAAGTTTTTAATCTTAAATTATCCACATGATTTTTTTTTTAATTATCTTTGCAAACATTTAGAAATAATTTTTGCTGTACTAAATGTATTTGAAATATTTATCTATTTAACAATTCTCTCGTTTTAATTATGGCTACACCAATGCAACAATTTTAGCCGAACTGGTGAGCAAACTCTCATTGAGTGACTGCACTATAATTGAACTCGATATTGTATTTATAGAAGTTAGTTTCATAAAAATGTCAGGCCATGGGTTTCGTCGTTCTCAATATATTTTTCGAAAACTTAGAGAGACAGAAATGACATTTGTCTTAGCCCTCGAATAGATTATAGTGATATTTATTTTTTAATGTAAATTTATTAAAGTTCCACTATAGGGATACTTTTGCAGAAATAAAGATTCTTTTTTCTATACAGCAGCTCATACTTCTCATTTTTCAGTATATTCTGTGGCAAAATTTAGTGTGTTATATATTCATGAATAATTACATCAATACTCTTACTGTGAATAATAACCAACATTAGTCAAATTTGTACGTCATCGTCAAATTTGTTAAAACCAAAAGCATTCAGCAGAGTAACGGTGTTATCTGTCATTCATTTTATAAATATTTTCCCTTTTTTTAAAATATTTCTTACCTTAATATATTCCTAACCTGATAAAATTAAAAAATAAGTTGGCATGCAAGAACCTCACTATAAAATGAAATATCATACACTATTCTAACGTTGTTAATTGAGTTTAAAATATTATCTTAAAAACAGGAGGTGAAGTCATTTTTTACGCTGAATATTATCATTTGTATAACAGTGTTTTTTTTTTTGTGTTGGGATCATGAAATAATAAAATGTATTCATATTGTTACGATTGGAATTTCTAAACTACTATCTAAACGTAACTAAAGTAAAATAAAAATATTAAAGTATTCTATAAAAAACTAATTTTTTTTTTTTTTTTTTAATTACTTTGGTTTTGATATATTAAATACACGTTTAATTTGTCATTAAGGAGCACAAGGAGGATCTCTTTCAATATATTTTAACCAATCAAATAAAATAAACTGACAAAACCGTTAGCTAAATGTTCTTGAGCACCAGCTGCAGTGGTGTTGAAACATTGCAGAAGACTTGGTA
>NW_025782955.1:0-32096 GCF_021130785.1 Homalodisca vitripennis | reverse complement strand
TTTAACAATAAATAAGTATGCAGTGCTGGTCAGTATTGTAATGCCAGATGTCAAAATCTAACTTTAACTATAAAATTAAAAAACTTTTACAAATTCCATCTTTCTTAGTTTGTACTGATGATAGTAATAGGCTTACTCCAACTCGTCGTCGATGTATTAATCATTTGATCGGAGAAACAAGATAAAATCAAACTATAGCACAAAAACGTCACTAAGGAACTGGATATCACACTTTTTGATATTATTTTCTTGGTTGTGGCAATAAGGGAATACTCAACAGTGAATATATAACTCACTACCTCGAATCAGAAGGTTGCTCTATTACACGTGCAAAGCCTAAAAGTATATAGTCATTAGCAATTTTTCCTTATGCAATCCTTAAGGTGTGACATAACAAGTACCCTAAAATTATCCTTACCGTACCATTTCTAAAAAAATATAGCCCACATCACATAGTGCGTTTAACTCAAGCGAGTAGTAAGCACTTTTATTTATGGATTCATCCACACTAGCCTAGAATAGTTTAAATTTATCACCTGTGTAAATGCCGAAGCTATTCCATAAAATATCATGGAGTATGGAAGAGAAATTTAAGTTAAATTCACGTGTGCTTACAAAACTGTTGCAACTCTCGTCTTCAGGGTTCCAAAAGACTTTTTTCTTTAAACTTAAATCTAAAATAGATTAAGAGATTCAAATATCTTTCAGTGATTATCACTTATCTCTAGAGTGGATAGAAAGTCATTTAAAAATAATTAACCCATTGAGGTTTTGTTTTTCAATACTACATTGGGTGCGAGCCCAAGGGTAAATGCTAGGGGTTCGATCAAATAAATACATCTGTTAATATATGACTTTCAAAAACACCCGAACATCGGTTTTTTAGATAAAGTTATTGAGATGAAGAAAAGTTGTTCAATTGAATAATATTGGTAATATAGATGTCTAAGCCATTACATGACAACTCAATGACTTACCTGAAATTAACCAGTGATTATTCAAAGCGATATAATGTAGATCTAAATGTGGAGCCTAACAAAGTGTTATAGTAATATTAAATTTCAATTATACAAAAACTATCCGTAGCTTTGAAAGGTTAAATACAGAAAGGTTTTAGAGTTGTTTTAATAATATATTATATTATATAGAATATATAAACTGTTTACAGCATCTCAGACCAATATGTTTTATGGTAAACACTTGAGAACGCCCGGGAGAAGATTGCTTATCGAATTGTCTGCATACTATGTCATAATAAGAAATTGTTTACGTTACCCGAACCAATATATTTAAGGGATATTCACAAGGGAACTGGCACGCGTTTATCAATATAGGAGATGGAAGCATCTCAAAATCATGGATCACAAAAGCTGGCTTAAGTTTATATCATTTACATTTACAGATATAATATAAAGTTTAAAATGCCTGGGTTATGTGGCAACAACAGGGTCACAACCACGTCTTCATTCATTCATCTACTAACCACCTACGACTGACCAGAGGGCACTAGTCAATGGTAATCGTCACGGCAGACAAAAACAAGATGGCGGAAATAAAAAGGAAGGGGGACAGGAATGGGCCCTTTCGTTATTATTGGTTTATGCGAGATGAACTTCTTAAAACCATATTGTGACTCCGCATTGGTTTATTGCAAATATGTGATCCGTTTGATACTTTTTCTCTTTAGTTCATTTTTTAGTATTGGCAACGAAAGCGGCCTATTCCTGTCCCCCTTCCTTTGTATTTCCATCATCTTGTTTTTTGTCTGCCGTGACGATTACCATTGGCTAGTGCCCTCTGGTCAGACGTAGGTGGTTAGTAGACGAATGAAGGCGTATTGTGGACCTGTATTCCGTAGCTCAGTTTTAAATGATTAGTGTTTTGTATAGTTTTTTATTAAGTGCATGTTTATAGAGTTAGTGAAGTTGACAAACCAACATGGTTGTTGTGATTCCTGACTTTGGTAAGATTTGTTTATTTTAACCTAGTTTTATGTAATTATGTATTAGGTTAGTTCTTTACCTGAAGAAGAGATCATATCGCAAGATCTCGAAACGTAGTGTTACTGGTTTCTTGTTTCACTGAACGATGGCAAATGTCCGGAAAAAATCCTGTTTCCTTCACAATCCTTCTATCGTCAAAAATAACCTTCAAACAAAGATCTATTAATAATATCGTTAATCTACATACATCCTGTGAATGTAGATATTATGTATGAAATAAGAGGTAAAGTAGTACTACCGTGTACTATTAACTTTATTTTATAAATAAAACCATGAAAACAATAATATAGTGTCCACTTTTCCTTACATTTCTAAGATTAACTTTAGTCGGTACTTTTTGATTATTCTTGTTAAAGGGTTTATTAGGAATGCCCTTGTAATTTATGTTTTTTTCACATCTCACAGGGATAACTGAACATTTCTTTATGAAATGAGTAAGGTTAAGTGTATATATGATTTCCATTTACATATATATTATTGAACAATAATCTCACACACTGCACGACCACGGCTGTAGATGACTCGGTGTCCATCTAACGTGGTGCAACCACATCTAACGGGGGTGAAAGGCGTTTTCAAGATACACAAGTAACCCCTATTCTTGTTACTTGTGTAATTACACATCACAATGATGCGCGAAACGAGCGATAGGCTCACCACACACACCGAGCGAAAGAGATAGATCACGTCCACGGCTTACATTTTGAGCGACTGGTAAACACTGGAGCCATATAGCGTACAGGGGATGCTATGCTATTCTGGCTATGTCACGTGACCTCAGTTGATGTCATATTGAATGTCTCAATTAATGAGGAGCAATCACTTGAATCCTCGAATTGGTCCATAGTGATTATTTTGTAAAACAAATTATAGTAAACAATGAAATTAGTATATTGTGCTAATAAACCATAGCAATTATTATTGTACTAATATATAAACTTGTACTTTTCTTATTAAATTAATAAACATATATAATAATAAGATGAAATTTACATCATATAACAATATTAATTATTGACTTATGACACGACAACGAGGACTCAATTTTACGATAAATATATGTACGAATGTATACATAAAACTGTAAACATTGTATAAACTATAACAATTATAATCGGTATACAGTAACGTTATCAACGGCACCACAATACAATACCAAGTAACCCTAAATTATGACAAATTTAAATACTATAAGAAACAAATAAGCTAGTACATATATTAAAGGTAGAACACGAAGATTAGTATCAAATACTGCAACAGCTAACAATACATATGCAATAACAACTGTAAATATTAAGCTAAAAATAATAAATAAATAAATATATATATTCTTATTTTTAGCTTATTTATATATATATATATATATCCGTAAAAAATAACAACATTAATGGATAAGAATAGCAATAACTATAACAATATACCAAACAAAACAATAGAATATAGGAATAATGAACAGTACTACTACTAAACGGAATTGAACAGTACTAAACGGAACAATAGCAACAAGTAACCGGCGAAAAAGATGTGCATATGTTTGTGTGTATATGCGTGTGTGTGAATTTATGTGGGATAGTTTGTGGTACTTCACAGTCAGACCTCCATCATGGATAAAACCTCGATTTGATCTCTCAAAGCACTCCAGTTATCCTTGAAAAATTACACACTGCCTTAGACTGTTTCCAATACGAGGAAGTCTCGCTAAATGGCTGTGGTAATCATAACCAGTGGTCCTTTGCGAGATCACGTTCTAGCCGAAATCAACGTCAGACTAGAGCTATGTCTGCCACATTGCATCTCAAGCGCAATTAATGGAGTTTCAGCTCGAACATGATAACACCAGTAGAGACCTCTCGAAACCGAAATATAATATAGTAATATATTTAAAGAAGCAAGTAGATATGAATGTAAGGGTTCCTAGCTCACTTTTGGGACAGTCAGAAAATCAACGTAAAATACTGTTTAAAGGACAATAAACTAATCTGTAACTCACGAATGAAAAATTAACCGAATCTATAGCTGTTTTACTGTTCATTGTAGGCTTCTAATTTCTTAAGCTGTTTTAATGAAAAAATCCAGAAATCTTCGAAATCTTTATTCCACGAAGTTAATTGTAACACAGTCTTTATCTTTAATAGTCTTCTTTCCAGTAACAACCAAGTGTAATTTTTCATTTTTGTTCAATTCTTTAATCTTTTTTCATCCAAAACAGTCAAAAATCTGTTTGGCAAGTGTACTTTACAATCTTCCAACTCGGCAATTATTGTAAACCCGAATTTATCTTTCATTTTCTCCAAATTCACAATTTTGTATTTCTTATTTTCTTCTAATTCTATCAATTTCTTGTATTCTTTGAATGTTAAATCACCAACCTTATTCAACTCTTGTAACAGTGCCATTTACATAGAAAAAAATTAATACTTCTACACTTTTAAGGTGAAAAATCAACACTATACTTCCAAAATACACAAAAAACCACAGCTCTTAAGGTGCATATATACTAGAGTTTTTTTGAAAAATCCTGAAAATCTACTGAATTTCTCTAATTATAGCGAATTTTTAGCTTTAAAGTTGATAATGTGAACGATATTTCTCGAAAAAATCATTACAAAATTGAAATTTAAAAAATCTCTAAATGAAATTTTTTTCTATATAAATAGAAGAATCAAAGGCTGTTTAACCATAAATTGTGCTGATTTGTATCAAATTTTAGTAAAAATCTGTACTTTTCAAAGTGTTAGTTAAACAAATTTTTCTTCTTTAAATAGAAGAATCAAAGGCTGTTCAACCATAAATTGTGCTGATTTTTATCAAATTTTGATAAAAATCCTTAGAAATCTACTGAATTATTGCTATGTTTCAGCTTAATAAAAAGATATTTTACTAAAAAGTAAAACTTGGCAGATTCAAATTTTCCCTATTTAAATGGAGAGGAAAAAGATATCCTGCCCGTACTGCAAAAAAGATGTTTTCGAACATCATTTTACCCGACATTATAAGTCGAAAAATCATTTGAAGAACAAAGAAATTTATAATAAAGAACTAAACTATTTGAGGACTTGGGCTAAAGAGAATCAAATTGCCGATCACCAAAACATGTATAATATAGAAAAATTGCGTGAACTAAAGAAAAATTTTAAGGAAAGTAAAAAAGATCTCAATCTATTTAAAGATGAAAAAATTCAATCAATCGCTGAGAAATTGTCCATTGAAACAAACGATAAAACTAAGTCTGAAATTATCGAAGAAATTGACAAAACTCTTAATGAGAAACCTGAAAATATCATTGATGTAGAAGTTTTATCCTCAATACATGGTCTATTTAAGCAATACATTTTAACAAATTTGAACGACAATTTTCATGTCAATTTACAAATATCTTTCTATTTTGCGCCCAGAAATTAAAAGTTTAATCGAAAAATTTCAAGAAACTGTGAAAAATAGTAAAGGATATCTCTCTTTAGAATGCGAATACGAACGAACTTTAGTGAACGGTGAAACACAAACTTGTCCAATGTACTTTACTATAAAAGCAGACGAGATCTTTGATGTAAACGACTTTATTACTAAGCAATTTAATAAATTAACACATCGAGAACAGACAAATCATCCAAATAAGGGTTCTGGATGGACATTTAAAAGCTGCAAACAACTAGTTTTGAGCCTTAACAAACACGAAATGATGAACGCAGGATCATATATCGATTTGCCAAAGAAAATCAAAGATAAAAAAGCTTGTATAAATATCAAAAATAAAGATGATTTCTGTTTTGTTTATTCTATCCGATGCGCTATTGAAAAACCTGAAAAGAATGCTGACAGAGCAAAGCAATACGAGAAATTTGTAAATGACGAGATATTTTCAGGTTTTCGAGTATCCAATGTCCTTAAAAGATATACAATTATTTGAAAACGAAGCAGTAAAGCAAAGTATAATTATCCGAAAATGTCTGTAAATGTCTATAGTTTTGATGAAAAACTCAATATTGTTCCGTTACAAATTTCAGAAATTTATGATGGCCGAGTTAGAAATCGATTTATTGTATGTTAAACAAGATGAAAAATCTCATTATGTTTTGATAACAGATTTAAACAAACTTGTATTTTCTCAGTTATCTAAGTGTAAAAATAAAAAATTTCTATGCAGAAGATGTTTAAGCCATTTCTACAAATCTGGAGATTTAAACAGATCATTTAGAAATTTGCAGGCAACACGAAGTTTGTAAGCCAATTATGCCGTTTCCAGGTCAAACAACATCATTTACTAATTATCAAAAGAAATTTTCTCATCCTTACGTTATTTATATGGATTTTTGAAAGCATATTAGAAAAAATTCCGACATGCAAGAACAATCCACAAAGATCGATTACAACCAAGATTCAGAAGCACATTCCTTATGGTTTTACTCTATATTTAGTGTCAAATGTGACAAATCGCATGTACAAACCTATATGTTATAGAGCAAAAAATGAAGAAGATTTGCCAAATGTTCCTGCAAAATTGTTTGAAGAACTTAATAAATTATCGAAATACATAGCTAAAAAGTATAATTCTAAGAATAAAATACCTATGAAATTGACCGAAGAAGAAGAATTAGCGTACCAAAATTCCAGTCTTTGTCATATTTGTGAATGTGAGGGTTTTGATAATCAAACAAGAAAAAAAGTACGAGATCATTGTCATTTAAAACAGGTAAATTTAGAGGTGCTGCTCATTTATCTTGTAACTTGAATCTCAAATTTCCTCAAAATATTCCCGTTTTCTGCCACAATATGTCAAATTACGATGCTCATTTGTACATAAAAGAATTGGCAAAACAGTATGGTAATGTTGATTTGATCGCAAATACCGATGAAAAATACATAAATTATTCAGTAAATTCAGGATATGGGTATGAGTTTGAAGATGATAAACCAAGAAAGTTCATCAAGTTTTCTTTTGTAGATACGTTCAGATTTATGGCATCGTCTATAGAAAAGTTAGCTAAAAAACCTCAAAAAAGATGATTTCAAACATACAAATCATTTTATACAAGATGGTCTGAACGCAATTCTAGATAGACAACCAAATGACGAAGAAGAAATCTTTAAAATTCTATCTGGAAAAGGAATATTTCCCTATGAATTTATCGACAGTATTGAAAAACTTGATTACACAGAAGAATTGAGAATTCAAGATTTCTATTCACTTTTGACAGATGAGAGCATATCTGAGAAAGATTTTCAACACTACTTAAATGTTTGGAACAAAATTAAAAGATAAAAATCTTGGAAATTACTCTGATCTCTATAACATTCAAGATGTTCTATTGCTCGCTGATATCTTTGAAAATTTTAGGAATATTTGTTTGAATTGCTATAAACTTGATCCAGCACACTATCTAACAGCTCCCAGTCTTGCATGGGACGCTATGTTAAAATTAACGAAGATAGAATTACAGTTAATTAGTGATTATAATATGTATTTGATGATCGAAAAAGGTATTCGCGGAGGCATTTCTCAATGTATTAAACGATATGTTAAAGCAAATAACAAATATTTGAAAGATTTTGATAAGACAAAGCCCGAAAACTATTTGTTGTACGTCGATGCAAACAACCTTTATGGGTATGGACTTATGCAAAATTTACCATATAACGAAATCAAGTGGATGGATCCTAAAACGTATACAAAAGAAGAGTGGCAAGAAACAATTTTAGAACTCACTGGCGACGAAGATTATGGCTATATTCTCGAAGTCGATCTTGGATATCCAACAAATTTACACGAACATCACAAGGATTTACCTCTTGCTCCAGAACATTTTAAAAACAAACTTTGCACAACTCTACTGGATAAAACTGAATACGTTGTTCATTCGAGAAATTTGAAGTTCTATTTGGAACAAGGTATGATTTTGAAACATGTGAATAGAGTTATTGCATTCGATCAGAAGCCTTTTATGAAAGATTACATTGATTTTAACACAAACATGAGAACCAAAGCTACAAGTGACTTTGAGAAGGACTTTTACAAGTTAATGAACAACTCAGTTTTTGGAAAATCTATGGAAAAATGTGAGAAACAGATGTGATATTAGACTAGGAAATGAAGAATTTTTCAATGAAACAGGCCAAGAAAAACGAACTTCAAATGCTTTAACATCTTTGACGACAACTGTATAGCGAGTCACATGTACAAACAAAAGGTTAAATTTAACAAACCGATTTACATAGGATTTTCAGTTCTCGACCTCTCAAAATTGCTAATGTACGAGTTTTATTACAACAAATTAAAGAAGTTTGATCCAGATTTGAATCTGTGTTACATGGATACAGACAGTTATTTTCTAGAATTGAAACGAGATCCTTTTAAAATTATTAAAGAAAATATAGATGACTTTGATACAAGTGATTATCCAAAAAGATCATGAATGTTTCACTACTAAAAATAAGAAGGTAATAGGGAAATTCAAAGACGAATTGAACGGCGAGATATTAGAAGAATTTTGTGGTTTAAGATCAAAGATGTACTCGTACAAATATCTAGACAAAAATCCAGTTAGGTGTAAAGGAATTAAGAGAAGCGTTGTAAATAAAACAATAAATATCGAAAACTTGAAGAGATGTTTGTTCGAAGATAAAGAAGAATTTAGGGAGATGACTGTAATAAAAAGCTATAAACATGAATTGTATACCATCACTATAAACAAGTTAGCACTGAACGCTAAAGATGATAAGAGAATTGTCCTAGAAAATAAGATCGATACAGTACCTTATGGCTATAAAAATGAAGCAAAATATGATATATTAGATGAGTTAAATAAACTTGGAAACTTTGACATGTAAATGGAAGATGATTTTATTCACTGCCACAAATGCAAGAAAAAAAACGAAAAATATAGATTCTAAAATCGTTCAAACTCAAAATGGATTGTATAGAATTGCTGCAAAATGTTCAAAATGTAAGACAAACAAGAGTAAGTTTATAAAGAATCCAAATCCAAAACCTGTTAAGCAAGAATTGAAGACTAAAGATGAAGATAGAGATTGAAGCTCGAGAAATGCATGCACCAGTACGAAAAAAGTTTAAAAAGAGAAAAATTATAACATTAGGAATTGACGATTTATGGGCAGCAGATTTAGTTATAATGTCTAACTATTCAGATCAAAATGATGGATTTAAGTATATGTTAAATGTTATTGATACTTTCTCAAATATGCTTGGTCAAGAGCTATCAAAAGAAAAAACGGCAAGGATATTTCAAAAAGCTTTCGAAGATATAGTAAAAGATGCCATAAGGATCAATCACAAACCTCCTAACCTACTTCATACAGATAAGGGTTTAGAGTTTAAAAATAAAGAATTTAACGATGTTTTGAGAAAATACAACATTAAGATTTATCATACTGAAAACGAAGAGAAATCAAGTATTGTAGAGAGATATAACAGAACTCAAAATGAGAGAATGAAAGTAATTTTTGAGATTAATAAAAACTTTAAATGGATCGATATTCTTCAAAAAATCGTAAACAATTATAACGATACAGTTCACAGCACAATCAAAATGAAGCCCAAAGTCGTAGATAAAGATGCAGAAAAGGAGTTATTAGAGACAGTTTTCAAGTATGTTCCACCTGAAATTCACACGAAAACTAAATTTAAAGTCAATGATCATGTAAGAATTGTTAGTAAAAAACAAACATTTTCGAACAAATATAAGAACAATTGGTCAAGAGAAATCTTTGTGATTTATCAAATTAATAACACAGATCCTGTAACTTATAGTATAAAAGATTTAAATAATGAAGAAATAACCGGAAAGTTTTATGAATATGAATTGAGAAAGTCAAAGATTTTTTCTATATAAATGGAGGCTCAAAAGAAATGTTCAAGGTGCAAAGAATTTAAAGATTTTGAAGCTTTTCATAAAAATAAGAATACCAAAGATGGATTATACTATTATTGTAAGGATTGTCATAAAAAATATGCAAGAGAATTATACGATAAATTAGAAAAATTAACGTTAGAAGAGAAAAAAATGTTGCGTTTGTAAAGAAATTAAGGATATTTCCAAATTTTACGATTGGCATTATAGTAAAGATAACAAGAAGGCTTTTTTGTAGAGATTGTGCTAGAAGAATTAAACGAGAAAGTCAAAAGAAACCGACTCTTTGCGAGTGTGGACGAATCATTCAATCGTTACCTTATCTTCAAAAACATTTACAAACAAAATATCATAATTCGAGAGTTTAATAAAATTTATTAACATTTTCATCGTGTAATTTAGATATTCTATAAATCAGTCGAGATTCTGCCATATTTGTAGTAAAATTATTTCCGTTGTATAAAATATTCAAAGATTCTTTCATTTGGTTGTAGAGATTTATACTATTTGGATCTCCTTGTCTTAATAAAATTTCCATTTCTGGGTAATCAATTTCAAGTTCTTTCAATCTTTTCGGTATTTCTCTCTTTTGAGCTCTGATAACGTAATAAGGATATTCCCACATGTGATTCTTCTTAATTAATACAAAAAACATGGTGTTTTTTCTTAGCAAAATCTTTACAAACAAGGTCTGGTTTCATTAAGTCAATTTTTACACTTTGTTTTGCGATTATTTCCGTTTTTATTTCATCTTTAATTTGCAAGTGTTTAACTTCGTCCTCTAAATATTTAATCTTGTTTTCAAGTTTGTACACACCAAATTTACGAATGCTTGGTAAAACATCTCTCGTAACCCATTGTTGAAAGCTTTTTGCTTCTATTTTATGAGATCTTAAAATTAACGAATAAAGTCCTGATTCATTAATGAAAAATAGTATCTTTGTGAATATTTGCGAGGTGGCCCTCGAGGGCTACCTTATCTTTTAGATAAAAGTATTGAGATTTGTCACCTTCATCGACATTATTTCTAATCGCTTTTTCTGTATTGTTATATTCCAATATTTCTGCAACATCTTTAGCCTTAAACCAGATCACATTGTTTTCGTCAACAAATGTTAAAATTTCTTTATTATTGAATTTTAGTTGATCATTTCTTAGATCTATGACTGACTCCATTTAGATAGAAAAAAAATTTAACAAGCAATTATTATTTTGAGTTTAAAGGTCGAAAATAGTGTCTGGATGTAATTTTTGTAAGAGTCGCGATTCGATACCCTTGAAAATGTATATCTTCTAGTCTTTTCTTGAAAGTTTAAAGGTAGTCTATTCAATAGACCCCCTTGATTCATGTCCGTTGCTTCAACAATCTTAAGTAAATTGTAGTTTTACTCTCATTTTTCAATAAATTACCTTCAGAGTCTTGAACAGTTAAGACGATTTTTTGAATTCTTTTCATATTTTTTCTAATTGGAATATAGTCTATTTCATTCGGTTTTTCACTAATTTTTGATCCATAAGCAACATTTGGGAAAAATGTGTACAAAATTTCAGATTCTTTGTGTAAATGTTCGGTATGATTTTCAAAACTAGGTTCAACGAGATTGCAGTGCACTTCAATTACATCGAACGGTCTAAATTTTGGCGTTTTATTTCCTAAATATACCTGATTTGGCTCAATAGTTTCTTGAACAAACCCTAATAAATCTACAATAATTGCTGAAAACATTATTCTTACTGGTGATTTTATTTGAATTTTATTAGAGAGATAATTTTTTTGCATTTCAAACTTGTTTTCGTCAAAGTTTAAAGATTTATCTGATTGTTTTGAATGTTTTTAGATAATTTTTAAGGGAATTTTTTATTTGATCGAAGGTATAATATCCTTTGTTTAAACCATAATATTTTGTTATGTTCTTCTCACTAAATCCTATACAATAAGGAGAACTTTCACTAATATTTATTACAAAATTGTCAGAATAAAAACCGCTTAAACCGATAAAATAATTTGATTCTTCCTCTAAGTGTATAGGATGTTCCAAGTTTAAAACTAATTTAGAGCTTTCTGAAGTCAACTTGAACAGCTTCATTTTAGTTATTTAAATGGAGAAATTTTTAAAGCAAAAAGATCAGATAAAACTTCAAACGTTTGAAGAAAATAAGAAAGATCAACCAATCAGATTGTTAATTGTTGGTTCAAGTGGATGTGTAAAAACAACTTTATTATTGAATTTTATCTACAATAGGTTGATTCCTTATTCCAATTTGTATGTTTTTAGTAAATCTTTAGAACAAGACGCCTATAAAAAATTACAAGAAAGATTTGAGAATATTGAGAAGAACTTAAGTAAGAAAATATCATATTTTTATAATGCTTCTGAGGACATAGTTCCGTTAAGCGAATGTAAACCGAATTCTTTAATCGTTTTCGATGATTGTATTTTAGAAAATCAAGACGTTATTAAGGAATATTTCGTAATGTCTCGTCACAAAAACATATCTTGTATCTATCTTTCTCAATGCTTTTCAAAGGTTGATAAACAAGTTATAAGAAATAACCTGAATATGTTGTGTATTTTTAAGCAAGATGATCACTATTCGAGAAAGATTTATAACAATTATGTGGGATCTGATATGAGTTTTAACCACTTTATTGAGTTATGTGATAAAATTTGGAAGGAAGACTACGGATTTTTAACTATTAATCTAACTTTGAAGCCTAAAAATGGTAAATATTTGAATAAATTTTCCAATATAAAACGTGTGATAATCTAGTTGTTTTCATGTTTTTACGTTCACGTTCCACGTTCACGTTCATGTTTCACGTTCATGGTTTCACGTTCACGTTTTACGTTCCACGTTTCGTGTTCTCGTTTCGTGTTCACGTTTCCACGTTCCACGTTCACGTTCCACGTTTCGTGTTCTCGTTTCGTGTTCACGTTTCCACGTTCCACGTTCACGTTTTACGTTCCACGTTCACGTTTTACGTTCCGTGTTCACGTTTCGTGTTCACGTTTCCACGTTCCACGTTTCAAAATTTTCCTAAATAAATGGCGAACGTAACTTCAGAAGAAGCAAAAAAACTTGATCAAATAGAAAAGAAATTAATCAAAGAATTTAAAGAACAGATTCGAATGGATGAAGAAGAACAAGAATTTATTCAAAAAATTAATCAACCTGTAACATCTGCAATAAAAAATGTTGAGGGCAAAATTGAAAATGTTTTAAGCGATAATCAAAATTTGATGAATTTGGTTCCAGTTGTACGACAATTTGCCGATATTTCGATACCAGAATCTGAGTTTGAATTGCCAAAATTACCATCTTCAACACCATTTAGACCTCGAATCATTGAAGACTCTACCATAGTTGAACCAATAAGTCCTGGAACAACGGATATAATAATTGGTGAAATTGGTAAAAATTTCTTCCTAGAGCAAAGGATGATAAATTTGGTTTGTATTGGGACAGAAAAAAGAAAAGTTTTATGATTGGAAATTTGCCCGTGAATTTTGAGCATAATGATATCATTATTAATGAAAAAAACATATGAAGGAACTCAAGGTTTATGGAGATTATTAACAGGCACTGATGTTCCAAAAGACGGTTTATATTCTGAAGAAGACTTGAAAAAGTATACTGAAATTTTATGGAAATCTGATTCAATTTACAAAAATAATGATCCATCAACTAAGAAACCAAAGTCAAGTAAAGGTAAAAAATATCTCAATTTGATTAAACCAATTTGGGAAAAAAGAATCGAAGGATCAGGTGTGAGAAAATACAGTGATAATAAGATTGAATACAGATATATCGACGATTTGACAAAAACTCGATGGAATTATTAATTATATTTATGCTCAAGAAAAGGCTGGAAACAACAATTTTTGAACGAAAAGAAAGCGATTAAAGATTTTATTTCGAACAAACTTGATGAAATGATTGAAAAAACCTGATGGAATTAAATATTTAAAACGAGTTTTGCCGGCAATAAGTTCATCTATGATTGAGGGTAGTGGACTTTTGAATGATTTTATCAACAATTTACCTTTTGAATTACACGTACCAACTTATCAGTATCTGGGGCCTGGCACAAAACTCGAAAAAAGACTAAAAAGAGGAGATCCTGGTATAAATAAATTAGATCAAGCTGCTATGGAACACGATATTTTTTATGCAAAACATAGAGACACAAATTCCAGACATATCGCAGATAAAGTTTTGCAAGATAAGGCAATGGATAGATTTTTATCAAAAGATGCTAGTTTAGGTGAAAGATTTGTTGCGCTTCCAACAGCTGGAGCAATGTTTTTGAAGAGAAAACTAGGAATGGGAATCGAAGAGAACTTGAAATTTTAACTATATAAATGGAGGTGAACGTAAACTTCAGCAAAAATCAGAAAGAAAAAATAAAATCCGCTTTTAAGAAGAAAATACCCGTTAGTATTCAATTTAAAATAGATCAACTAAAAAATGGCGAAGATAAGATATTTTTAACAAATAGACAATACAATAAACTCGAAAAACATAAGAAAAACAATAAAGGAACCAGAATAGAATTTTCTTATAATCAGTTGAAAGAACTTAAAAATGGTGGACTTTTGAAAGATTTATTAGATTTTGGGAGAAAATATTCCAGTTGTTAAAAATGTTGTTCCTTATGTTCGTAAAGCTGCTCCAATCGTTAAAAAAGATGTGATTCCTATTGTTCGAAACATTTTAAATTGGTTAGATAAAGAGTTGGAAGATGTTACAGGATCTGGATTAGATGAAAAAACTTTGAATTACGTGAAATCAAAACATTGAAAAAAAAATTTAAACCTTTAACATTCGGGGAATTGGAAGAAATGTGCAAAAATATTAAACATTTTAGAGGAATCTTCATGAGAGATACATTACCTGAAAAAGTTAAGAAATTTGAATGTGGAATTGTGAATTTAGACTCGATTATGGGAAGTGGAACGCATTGGATTTGTTATTATAAAAATGATAAGAATGCATGTTATTTTTGATTCGTATGGAAGAATTGAGGACAAAACCACCTATAGAATTGATTAAATATTTGAAAAAATCAAGCGTCTACTACAATGATTCTCAGATTCAAGACTATAAAGATCCCCAATTTGTGGTCATTTATGTGTTTTTGTTTTGAATGAACTGAGTGATGGTAAAGATTTTAAAGAAGTTGTTAACAAATTATTGCTTAATAAATATGGATTCACAAAATATTTTTGACGTATTTGGAACACAAATTATTCAAAATGTAGATAATAGTTTGAATTTTGATAGTTTGAGAAATGAGTTTGATAACAAGTTAGAAAATGTATTACAAAACCTTCTGTAATGTATGCGGGTCGACACTGTACTCTCTATGGGTCGGGAAGAATAATTAAACTACACATTTAGAGTAACATTGCTCTAGGACCGCTCGTAAAGGAACGGACGGGACGCGGAGGTTACATGACGGTGTCTGGTGGTGGACTCCGGGTGGACTGCTGGCTGGCCAGCTTGGACCGTTGGTTGTAGGGTAGTGGCGTGATGTGACGTCACAGGAGAGCAGCCTATGAGCATTCTTTATTCTTTTAGACCACATCGTATGTTACATCGCCTGACAATACATACTGCCAACATCACTGGTGCAGACATTAAATATCACTATGGATACCTACCAACTTAGTACTTCTCACACTAAATACACTACAATCCTCCCCCTTAAATACATAAGTCCCCTACAATTTTAGAAATTTATCAATTACAATTTGTTTTACAATTCTCCAATTTTAAATCAATTACAATGAATAAGAAAATTGACATTATACTCTTTTATTTTTGTAAGTATAGATTATAGAAGACAAATACAAAACAGGCAAGAACAAGTGGTTTTTCCAGAAGTTAAGATTTTAATCGCCTTGTTATCGTGTCTTAATAAAAAATCTAAAAAAAAAAAAAAAAAAAAAAAAAAAAAAAAAAAAAAAAAAAAAAAAAAAATCAATATGAATTCGAGACCAAACTCGTTCCGGAACATTCCAATGATGCAGGAAAGCCTTGGGCGGTTTTGCTCGTTCCTCCAAACAGGCTGCACAGCTGTTAGCTAGTTGTTCTATGTCCCGGTCGATATTAGGCCACCATACATATGCACGGGCTAATGCCTTCATGCGAACAATACCTATGTGTGAAGTATGCAATTCGTTCAGAATGTTTATTCTGAACCTTTTAGGTATTACCACCCTGTACCCCCACATTAGGATTCCTTGCTCCAAGGTTAATTCCGACTGTCTAATTTCAAATGGCTTTAGATCTGGTTCAGTTACAATAGGCCAACCTAATTCTACATAGGATATTACCTTTTTGATTTCACTATCTACCATTGATTCTCTTTTTATGTCTACATAGCTTAATGGTATGTCATTTTCAGCTAAACACTGCAAATAGGTACCTATGACATTAATATTAAGGTCATCATCCGAGATTTCATCTTTAATCTCACTATTTACAGGTAATCTAGATAAACCATCGGCATTGCCATGGTTTTGGGACTTAACATACACAATCTCATATTGGAAACCACTTAAAAACAAAGCGTATCGTTGTAACCTACTGGCTGCGAAAGCAGGTAACCCTTTCTTTGGTCCAAAAATAGCCACTAAAGGCTTATGATCAGTCTTTAACAAAAACTGTGTACCATATAAATATTGACTAAATTTCTTAACACCAAATACAATGCTTAATGCTTCCTTATCTATTTGTGAATAGTTTTTCTCAGCGCTATTTAACACTCTACTTGCGAATGATATAGGTCTTTCTGTACCGTCGTATTGAATCTGACTCAAAACTGATGCAATGCCATATGGACTAGCATCACTGGCTACCACTAGTGGTAATGCAGGATCATAATGCGCTAAAACTTCAGCAGAGATTAACTTTTGCTTAATCTCTTGTAGTGCCTTCTTACATGCTAAATTAAATACAAAATCGGTATCCTTTCTTAACAACTGATACATTGGGGTTAAAATAGTGGATATCCTAGGAATGAAACGTGAATAGTAATTAACAAGACCAAGGAAGGCTTTAAGCTGTGTCACATTTTGAGGTTCAGGTGCCTTGACAATTGCTTCAACCTTACTAGGTGCGGTATGCAACCCTTGTTTACTGATAACAAAACCTAAATATTCTAAACTGTCACAGAAAAATTTACATTTGTTCTTGCTCACTGTGAACCCATTGTCTTCAAGTCTTTGACACACTAGTCTAAGTCTATGCATGTGTTCCTCATTGTTTTTACCTGTTACTAGAATGTCATCTAAAAATACAGTTACCCCCGGGATACCTTGTAATGTTTGTTCTATTATTCTCTGGAATATTCCCGGTGCTGAACTGATACCAAAACATAGGCGATTGTAAGCATACAATCCTTTGTGTGTGCTAATTGTACAATACGTTTGACTATCTACATCTAGTTTAAGCTGCTGATAAGCTGAAGATAAATCTATTTTAGAGAATTTTTCTCCGTTTTGTAGGCTGGCAAATATTTCTTCAATTTTCGGTAACGGGTGTCGGTCTACCTCCAAGAAAGGATTTACAGTTATTTTATAATCCCCACAAATTCTTATTTTCCCCATTAGCCTTAATAATTGGTACAATGGAAGTCCCCCATTCACTGGTATCTACTGGTGAAATAACGTTCTCTTGTTCTAGTCTAGTCAGCTCGGCTTCTACTTTTTCTTTAAGTGTAAAAGGTAACGTCCTAGGTTTAAAGTATTTTGGTACTACATTTTCTTTTAACTTTAATTTAACTGGTGCACCCTTGAAACATCCCAACTTATCCGTAAATACCTTTGGAAACTCATTGTACAGTAATTCTACTTGTTTGTTGTTGTTGACAACAGACGGATTGACAGATGTTTGTTTGTTTACCTCTACAGGTGTGTTGTGGCTTCCACTGACAGGCGTGCATGCGTCTGCCGCGCTGCCGCCTGCAGTTGGCACAACCCCCACCATGCTCGTGCGATCAGCTGACTGTACATTGTTTACATTACTAGGCACTCTAACTGTTAAATCTAATGCTTGCATCCAATCACGCCCTAACAAGGGATTAGCCCCATTAGCTACGATGTATAAAAGCTAATTGTTTCTCTTTACCTTTATGTTGTACATTGACCATAACCTTACCTAAAGGCCTGATCTTTTCATGTGTATATGAACTTAATACTAAGCTAGTTGGATACATGTTTATATTTCCTAACTTAGTCTTACAATCTTTTTCTGACATAACTGAAACACAAGCTCCACTATCGACTTCAAATACAATTTCCTTACTTTCCACTAATAACTGTACCGTTATTGGCTCAATTTTATTAATCTTAGTTTCTATTTCTTTAACCGTAAATAGATTGGAAATGTCATACACATCGTCATTGTCTTTATGTTTCCAGTGATTATCTGAACCGGACTCTGCTGATTCTTTACTTTCCTCTACATAGTGCTGCCTACCTTTATAAACATATTGCTTTTTATTGCTGTAAAACTGTTTCCCTTTAGCTGAAGGCTCCTTAGACCTATTTGTAAAAACATTTGGTTTGTTCTCATTAGGTTTGTTAACATAATTTTTCGATCTACAAACTCTTTCAAGGTGTCTCTTCTTTTTACAATGATTACACGTGTACTCACGAAACCGACATTGCGATGCTGTGTGTGATCCTCGCTTGCCGCAACAATAGCAGGTGATGTCTCCCAGCGCCTTCCCGCCGTCCGATGACCGTCTCGCTGCGATGCTCGCCGCCTGTGTCCTTTTCGGTATCGACCCGCTGCTCTGCATCCGGTGAATACGTCCTCCTGCAGTTGTCATCTGGGCCGCCCCCTTCTCAGCAAATTCCATTGCAGTAGCTAGTTGCACGGCTTTTTTCATAAGTGAGGTTCTCCTCCCCGAGAAGTCTTTTCTGTATCTGTTGGTCTCGCAGACCCGCGACTAATCTGTCCCTTAAGTAGTCTGGCAATTTATCACCAAATTCACAATACTTAGATAACTGTTTTAAATGCACAATATAATCGCTAACCGTTTCATGATCCAATTGATTCCGCCTACTAAATTTAAATCTTTCCGTGATAAAAGAAGGCTTGGGATGCAGATGATTCGCTATAGTGTCCACAATTTCCTTGTACGACTTGTCAGACGGTTTGTCTGGTGTAATTAAGTCTTTCAGTAACGTATAGGTCCTTACACCCATAACTGTCAACAAAGTGCTTAGTTTCTTTGAATTATCGATATCATTACAATCAATAAAAAACTCAAATCTCTCTATATAAGACTGCCACGATTCTTCCGCACTATCAAAATAACCCATAGACCCGATAGTTGCCATTTTGTTTTCTTGTACACTCCGTAATAACTGTTTAAAATGTCCCCGGTAAAAATAATCGTCTCTAACGGCATTAATTGCAACGATTAAAATCAGCTTGTGCGCTGCTTACACCAAGAATAGTTTATATCGATCGGCGTACCTTACTACTCCCGACCGTTGGAATGTC
Source organism: Homalodisca vitripennis (assembly GCF_021130785.1). Classification (NCBI taxonomy): domain Eukaryota; kingdom Metazoa; phylum Arthropoda; class Insecta; order Hemiptera; family Cicadellidae; genus Homalodisca; species Homalodisca vitripennis. The sequence continues at coordinate 12,706 of NW_025782955.1, read as the reverse complement.
CGGAATGTCCTTGCACATTCGCGGTTATTTGCACGTGTTTCATTACGATAGTTGCCCTTCCGCACTATATCACTGTAATTCACTGTTTCAATGTCCCGAATGTCCTTGCACATTCGCGGTTATTTGCACGTGTTCATTACGATAGTTGCCCTTCCGCACTAAATTCACTGTAATTCACTGTTGCAGTTGTTTTCCTCGTCGCCACTGTAAGCGAACGTTTCCCACTGTTGCAGTTGTTTTCCTCGTCGCCACTGTAAGCGACGTTCCACTGTTGCAGTTGTTTTCCTCGTCGCCACTGTAATGTATGCGGGTCGACACTGTACTCTCTATGGGTCGGGAAGAATAATTAAACTACACATTTAGAGTAACATTGCTCTAGGACCGCTCGTAAAGGAACGGACGGGACGCGGAGGTTACATGACGGTGTCTGGTGGTGGACTCCGGGTGGACTGCTGGCTGGCCAGCTTGGACCGTTGGTTGTAGGGTTGTGGGCCGTGATGTGACGTCACAGGAGAGCAGCCTATGAGCATTCTTTATTCTTTTTAGACCACATCGTATGTTACATCGCCTGACAATACATACTGCCAACATCACTGGTGCAGACATTAAATATCACTATGGATACCTACCAACTTAGTACTTCTCACACTAAATACACTACACCTTCCAGATTCAGATATGTTTGCTGTCGAGATTGAAGATTTTAAAGCAGGAATATGATAACAAAACTTGCAAATTTCATGAGTTCAAATGAAGTTGCTGATAAAATAAAAACATTGGAAAAAAGAAGTTGATGATGGTTGTAAAAAAAATATTTACCAATTTAATGTCTCATATCGAAAAAGCTGATGAAATTACTGAAGCGATCAAAGTTGAAAAGAATTATGTTAGTTTGGCTAATAAGAAAAGAATTGTCGGTGTTTCGACCTGGTATTGACAAACATGATGTTGTTGTTAAAGAACAAATTTTAAAACCTCTAAAATTATCAGAAAACCATCGATATTGTTGATTTACATGATCCGAATGTTAAAAATGCCTTAGATTTTAAAGGAAAAAGAATTAGCGGTGTTAGTAAAGGAATTAATCCCATTTGATGTTGTTGTAATGATTCAATTAGAAGATCCTATTAAAATGTTTAATGAACTAAAACAAAATTATGAGAATCATAAACAGCATGTTAAAGATTTTACAACAGAAGTCTATGAAAAACTTGATGAAAGAAGTAAAAGATCAGTAGACGATGTTTGGTGAAATTAATGAAAAACTTACTAAATTTAAAGAGTCTTTTGATAAAGTTTAGTTTAGATGCTACGAAAACTTTTGAGAATATTGGTCATAAATTTGTTGAATACAATGATTCTTATGCTGTCAAATTTCAAAAATTAGAAGAAAACTTTAATAAATTTAAAGAAGATGTTGTTGTTATAAGTTTTTAGAGCCATCGACATCAGATTTAATGGATTAGGCGGCCTATGATGACAAAATTTCTCCTTTATAAATGGCGCTCATATATTGTTGTGAGGTGTAAGGCAAAAAACTGCAACAAATGATATAAAATATTACGCAAATATCAATGGAGTTAAAAGAATTTCTGGAAAATGTGCTGAATGTAACGCAAAAAAGAGCCAATTTATAAAAACTTGAAATTTTTTCTTAATAAATAGAGATGGCGGGACATTACAGTGCTTTCGATCTTTTTATACTGCAACACGAAAGAGATTTGAAAAAAGAACATTGGGATGATATTTCTCAAAAATATGAATTATCCGAAGATATGATGAGATTATACGTAAACAAATTGAATTGGTATAACATTGCTAAATATCAAAATCTGTCCCCAGAGTTCATTCAAGAAAATATACATTATCAATTAAAAGATCATATGTCTGTTCTTTTGTCTCTATCAACACTTGAGTATAAAGTTTTTGGATGAAAATAAAGATACAGTTGATTGGAACAATATTATAGATAGCGGTTACTATCCTGTGCAAATTTTATTGAAATATGTGACCGAGATCGCAAAATTTAAGGAAGAGAATCCCGAATATGACGAAGTAGATAATTAAAAATGACTCTAATCTTTTTTAATTATTTTACTAAAATTTATATCTTTTCTTATAAAAACGTACATTAGATCGATGAAAAAATGATATCTTTCTTTATATATGATGTTTAAAATTTCTAAATTTTCTCTTATTAAATGGCGGACTACAGAAAATATGCTAGTGATATTGAAAGGGCGGAGTTTAAAAATTTCTATCCAATTAGTAAACAACATTTGAATGAACCGAATAAAAGAACTGAGTTTAATATTGATTTTGGAGATAATTTTTGCTCGTCTAACTTCCAGTTTTATATTTCTGGAACTTTAACAAAACAAGATGGTCAAGCCATATCTTGGAACTGATAATGTTAGATTAATCGATAATTTTATACCGTTTTTATTTTCTAAGATTGAAGTAAGAAAACACAATAAATTGATAGAAGAAGTCGAAAAAACTGTGGCCAATTAAGCACAATTAAAGGAACTATTTGTTATTCCAAAAGTGATGTATTTTCAAACAGTTTTGAATCAACTTTTAAATTTGGACAATTTGAAGCGGTCGGTGATTTAGCACATTTCGGCTTAGGATTCTTTGAAAATGTAAATTTTCCAATCTATAAAGGTGGATTTTACATTAGTTTCATAAGAGCTGAAGACGATGATGTGATTCTGAAGACTGCAACTGGAAATGTTATGCCTGTTGATGGCAAAATTACAATTAACGAGTTTTTCATTAGAGTTCCGATGATTGATTACAAAACCACGAGTAAAATTCAGTTGATTGATGAAATTATAAAATCTCAAAACATTATGTTTAATTTTCTAGATTGGCAATGTATTGAACAAAAAGGTATTTCCGGAACAACTTATTCGTTCGATATCACAAATATTTATAGAAATATCTTCAATCCCAAGTTCGTTATCATCGGTTTTCAAACAGATAGACAGAATAATCAAGAAAAAAATCCTTCAAAGTTTGATAGTTTGGATGTAAAAAATATCAGAGTAAAATTGAACGGTTCTTATTATCCAGATGAATTACAAAATTTAAACATTTCCGGAGGTCTTTTCAGAATCATGTATCAGATGTATCAAGATTTTAAGAAAGTTTTACTACAAAAATATGGAAATGTATTACAACCCCAAAGAATTTATAGCAAATAGACCCATTTATGTCATTGATACAACAAAGAGTTTGACAAATATTTCTAGTTCAAAGAACGATATAATTATCAATATGGATTTTAAAAATGCTGTTACAAACGCGATTTGTTATGTTGTTGTGGTTTCTGAGAAATTTTTAGCCTATGATGTGATTAAGAACGATATTAAAAGAAATTCAGTAAAAATCGTCTTATTTTCTGTTGAGCGAATGTTAGCAAATTTCATTATTTCCGTTTATAGATTTTTCATTGAGATTTCTGGATTTTTTCATTAAAACAAGCTTCAGAAATTAGAAGCCTACAATGAACAGTAAAACAGCTATAGATTCGGTTAATTTTTCATTCGTGAGTTACAGATTAGTTTATTGTCCTTTAAACAGTATTTTACGTTGATTTTCTGACTGTCCCAAAAGTGAGCTAGAACCCTTACATTCATATCTACTGAAGCATAGCCATTATACGTAACTCTCCACTAATTCCACTTTATCAATACTTAATTCTCAGGTTAAGAGAGGTCGTAGGAATCAGAGAATTTAAGAAGAACTAAATATAAACATACCATCTCAAATCATTTCCCAGATCCACGAAACAGCAGGTTAGATTATCCAATTGAAAACTCTGCTTTCATTTACGCTTCTATATTTGTTCCTTAACATTTTTTTCGTAAAACACAGAGTTTTTGTTTAGTATTAGGTTATGCAAAATGTTGAGCACATTGAGCATTTGTATACAGCATTGTCCGCTTTTACTAAATGTTACTCTTCTTTCACGTTTCACGGAAATGTAAAGGAATTAGGCTATAAAAAAAAACAAAATGAAAACACTAGTATAAGGAGTGATATTATGTTATTATAACTCAGTATGCAAATTAATAACTTATATATTAATGGGCACTGCATACGAGTATGTAAGGTTCCAATGTTCATCAATGTTCATCCATTTCAAACAAAATTAATGTAGTTTATATAATACATGGTGGATTTAAGTGGACAGACGCATTGCGATGTAGTATACCATTGATAATGTATTACGCTGCATTAACTAATTATGTATGGGATTAATATCGACACTATACGGTTAATATAATGTTTATTACAACTCATTATTTGCTTGTTTGAACATATTTAACGTAATAAATATATGATTATTAATAACATAAGGAATATCTCAGTAATTATTTTACATTTCAGATTGAAATAGCTAAAAAAGGAGTTCTGAAGGACTTATTTAATTACTTTGAACTGGCCTAGGGATCTGATGAATATTCAATCCTTTTCCTGCATCCGCCTCATTGTGATTCATGTGGCAAAGAGTTTGGATTGTCCAATTTACAACTCTGTTTTAATTTACGCTTTATCTTTTTCTTCCAAATGTCAGTTGCTCTCACTGCGGAACTAGAGTTGTTGTTCGGTATTAGATAACGCCACACTATGCAGTAAGCTCGTTAAAACCATTGTACTCAGTTTTTTAAAATTTTACATAATGTAACATTTTTGTTAAGGTCATACCATTAAATACCATTCAAAGTTTGCAAACTTATGTTTTTAAAGATTCTTCGCACAGAGAAGTCCTTTCACCGAATTGGGTTTTTGACTGAATAGAAGTTTTCAGAAAGGATAATTGGATATTTGAAAGGAGCATGCGTCTATTTACTGTTTTTAGCTTTTATTGCTGTGTTAGATTTGTTTTCAATGACTTACGCAGGAGTACTAAATATCCTAGAAAATATTGCTCTGAAGACACAAGGTGTATCCATTAAATCAGGTACCCGGTAATTAATTGTGTTGATTTCATCACAAACACTTTAAAAAAATAGTTTAGTTATTTTTATAACGAATGTATTGGTTTTAAGGTATAACTGTACTATATTTGTATAATTAATTTTTCTCCGTTTTGGAGAAATCACAATTTTTTAGTAAATAACAGAATTAATAACTCGACCTTTCGAAAACTGTCATCTGCTCTCTTCCACAGTTGTCCGGGTTGACCTGTTTCCTAGTGACGGTGTGTCTCCGATACGTTGCAGTGTAAATTTTGGTGAATTGTTGGGTTTCATTTGTGTTTGTTCCATCCTTAGTAACAAACAGTTCCTGACCACGGTATCATCCTCCTTCTAGTCATCAATCTAATCCAGTAGTTAGCACAAGATACATAAAATACTGTAGACCTAGAACTATACTATATTAACTCTTTTTGTTAACAAGGGATTTGATTGTCCATGTGAATACTCTTTTTTAGGTTAATATGTATTAATTATAAAAAAATATTAAAACTAGAATACATAGTGTCTCATAACCCTCTGCTAATATTTTGAAATATTATTCAAAGATAAAAAAATTTTATAACATAAATTACGTAAACTCTATAATTACCAGAAATAACCGTAATATTGTCTCTCATATTTCTTTTATTTCAAAACGGTTTGTTTTAAATAAGTTTAAATACGGTATATAGCTGTATAACCTATTGGCCTAATTATAAAAAAACTTAAATTTCTATAATCTTTATTTTTAAATTACCCGCATTTTTCACACTTTATCGTATATATCTAAAAAATAATACATTATAAAAAACAGTTCATACATTTTAGTTAGACAATTTAATTAAAAATCCAACGATAAAAAAGTCTTGGGAAATTGGTTGGTAAATAAGGGAGATAATACACTTTTAAAAAACCAAGTATCAAACAAACACTGTTATTATGTGACAGCACTGTTTGTGAGCCACAAAGATTTGCTGTTTTGTTTTAAAAGCTTGTTGATACAAAAAAAGGAGGAGCCAGAAATTCAAATAATAAACTCTCCTTTCCATCACATGAGAAAAGAAAGCCGTCTTCCCTGGAGGTCGACCCAACTACAACAAAAAAGAGCAGTGCTCACCACTCCGCGATCCGATGAATACTGTTCATCGTAAATAAGGGTAACTAACGTCAATGCATTTAACACACCGTAGTAAACACACACACACACACATACACTCCTGCTTAAACTGTATAAAATATGGATCATTATTAATTATATAGAAGATCATTTTATTAATACTCCTGTTTGCATGATATTTTGGAAAATTATTTATAATGTCTTCCAATATTTTGTGTACCCATGATGGTGCACGATCGATAGTCACTTAGTTAAGGCGGTAATTGATTGTATTTGTATTTATTTTTCTTCCTATAAAACATGATTTGAAAAATAAAATCGTACATAATAAAGACTAATAATAGGCCTTTTAACTTAAAATGCTCTTCATAACACTTCAAGCTTAGTAGTTAGTGCTCGACTTCTTGCTTCTCTTAATGTGATGTCGATTGCTATATTCTTCAGCTGTGCCAGGAAACACCAGAGGTTCAACAGAATATTTAACACTCTAGACAAGATTGACCGACCAACTTCAAATGAACTTACCGGAAGTGAAGGTAAAAGCGAAAGTATTATTAATTTTTCATCGTCCACTATAACACTAATTATATGCAGTGGTGTATTGGATTTTACAAACGATCTTTCGGATTTATATCATAACAAATCACATTAAGTCACTTTGCTACATTCCCGCACTTTCTATGTATAATTACTCAAAGCATCTATGTTCCTCCACTTTACTCAAGTCACTCAAAGTATTGCTGCGAGATTTTGTGCATTCAAATATCAGGGTCAAACGGGAAGGTGATCAGAAACAGGCAAGATTTGACAATGAATATTGCAGTGTCTCAAGAGAGTCAATGTCCCTCAAAGTGACAGAATACCCTCATGTATCCGCGAGGTCGAATCCCTCGATTAGAGCCTTCTGGCTGCTCTGTGACGCGGTGTACCATAACCAACGCACTATACGGAGATCAGCTGTTGGCTGCTTGTTTCAGCTCGCTTGTATATCATTCATTGTAATATATGGAGGACACATTCGACATCATTGTAAGCGGACTTAGTGTTATCATCATCATGGCTCACCTGGTTCTGTTCGTTCTTCCCAGCACGCTGGCAGTTGAACTATCAGCAATTGGAATTATGAACATAGAAAAAGCTATTTTATATATATGACTTTTAAATACTGGTGGTAATCCAAGGCCTTTTTGATGTTATTCGTGAGAACATTACACAGTATTTAACTGTTAGTGCAATGTTTGTAGATAATGCTATTGTTGTTATCCATGAAAGCTAAGGCCCAGTAAGTATTAATGAATTACCTATTATAGCCCACACATTTGTCTCGGTTAGCTTTGCATTATCCTGCTGTGGAAAGTTTGGTTTGTAAAGTGATTTGTTTGCCTCACACTCACGTACACAGCCATCATTTCAATCTGCTGCACTACTGCCTTCCGCTTGCGGGAAACAAATAAAACTCCTTAATTCACATTTGACGGGAGTATCAATAAAGGTGGCAATGCTTACGTAACAGCAGCTCATCGCTAACTAGCTACTTGAACTCGGCAGTTGTAAATGTTGTAGTGGGGAATATGCGCGATTGAACTACTGCCCACACCGCGAACCTACTACGTGTCACCGGCATAGCGTGAGAGCGGAGGTTGACAAAAACTGGCCCTTGTATGTTATATGTATTATTTGCTCTCTTTCTAAAACCCCTATAGATAGATTGCGATCGTAGTACGGAAACATAAAAAAACCGTTAAAAATGAGTAGAAGAATAGAGGGATCTTTAAACTACACCGTCGCGTCGTAGATAGTTCATAGTGTTATGTCTGAAATCCGGGCATGAAACAGATCACGTCCTCACACTCTCTGCTTCCTCTCCCGTGATTATGAATTGACCATCGGGTTGCCAAAACCATCATGAACCTACTCTAATTGAACTACACTACCTCGCCACTCACCTATCCAGCTATCTCTCTCTCATTCTGTCTCTAACCTAACAAAATATTTTTTCACGCCACTCCAGAAATATATTATTTACAATTGACTAGCAAAGAATAAACAAAACATCTTGCAATTATCCTTGTCTCAATCTTCTTTTACTCGTCACAATAGTTATGTTTCCTAAATGTATTGTTAAAACTATTCAAAAAACCTCAGTGTACTTGTTTCATAAGGTATTTTAATTAATATTATATAAAAAGTATTGCACCAACTCAATTAAAAATCATTATATTGATTTTTAAAAACTTGATAGATCTAAAATGTATGCAAAATATTCCGGCAAATCGTAAATTTTTGAGTTGCAGCGAAGAATGTCAATGAACGAGCAAGGGCCAACTCGTATGTATAACAGAGTAGCGATCCTGTTCGACCCAAGCCACTGAACCACATTTCCCTTTGTCCACAATTACGCAGTGGCCTGTAAAATTCTGCCTAAACTTTGTAAGTCTTTTCACGCTATCAGTACTGGATCAATGTTTTTATAGGTAATTATATTGATACAATTATTGGAATGTTATAATTTTTTTTCATAGTCAGTAAAGTTTAGTACTACAATGGTTGTATGTAAACTGTTTTCAAAAGTTTGAAACCTAATTAAGAATTATCTAATGAATGACGTGTAACTACTGCATTATTCCGTTCTAGATAAGCTACTGAGTTCAGTGATCATGAAATGTACTGATAAATAGTTGTCCAACGTTCTTAGTATTTGCAGTGGTTACTTGTGTATATAACCTCACGGATACAGGGAAAAAGTTCTTTTCATAAGAAATAATGTTTAATTTATGTCCAAAGGAGAATGACTTCTATAGTACCCAAGAGGCTGTTTTGGCCTTAACGATGCTGTTTGTTTGGGATAGAACCTTCCAGGGAACTCCTTTTGTAACGACCAAAGACTTGAGTGAGAGATTTGCAGTTTCTTTTATGTGGCTGTTCATTCCAGTAGCTTGGGAAAATTCGAATCGTATTTTAGAGATAAAAAGTTTGTGGGTTTACACATTAGAATCATATTTCCATGTGTATTTAGATATCACTGACAATGGCTAGTGGTTATACGGCATTTGACTCCAGGTACAGTGTATTGTATTACAAAATCTACATTTCATTCACTCCTTATATTGTATAATAAAATATTCACTTCTCTTCTTACAGTACAATACGCAGTTACTTTACAATATCTTTCTCAGTGATAACTAACCCACATCGCCACGCCATGCTTTCGTTATTTTAAGATCTCAATGTCAGTCTTACTCATCTCAATACAATTAACCGTGAAAACTAACATTACAATCAGAGTAGGTTACCTTGAATAGCCATTTTATAGGTTAGATTTGCTAACTTATCTTTTTAACAGGAGTAATATCAGAATAAAAAAAAATATTTTTCACTTCTGTACGTACAGATATTCTCTTACTATTGTGTAATGCTAGAAACAAGACATTTAACTGAAGTTATATTTACACTTAAATAAAGGTTTGCAGAGCGATACGACTACGTGTGAACTTGACTGCCACTTGTCATCTAAATATACTATTTAGTTAAAACATATTTACTACTACTATATATATAAAATTTTACTTTACTGCTTTACTACTACTGTATATATAAAAAATATTTACTTTAATATTCAATGACAGGTTTTAAGAGAGAATCGTAATATGCATTACTACGTATGTATATAATGGCACACAAACGTACAAGTGTAGTTTTTTATATTTTCTATAAAGCCTATTGTATAACTGCCAAACGTATATTTCCCTTTGAGTTTTGGTCATTGTATTGTTACTGTTAAAATTTCATCACAAACTGTAGTTTCTATGGCAAACACAGAGTTCTTTTGACACTTGTGTTTGACAACAAAGGGCTATATGTCCCACACATGACTGTAAATGCATTAAATTCCACTGGCACTCGATGTTCCATTTAAAATTTGAATTGTATAGACAGTAAATATTAAAAGTCCTCTACAGAATTATATTCTCACAAAGAATTAATTATATGATTTAAACTTTACCAGAATGTTTGTTTGGTAACAAATTACGATTAACCTATTAAGAACGCTTTACATGTGGATTTAGTTCAAGTTTCCTTGTTTAATTTCGCTTTTTGTTCATTCATACATTTTTATTTAAAATCGAAGTTATTTTGAATCATTAAAATTTACAATTACTCTTTTGCAGGAAACAAAAATTTTATAATGCAAACTACCGGGTTAGGAAGAGTGTGTTCGGAAATCATCGCCGAGGATCGGGTAAACGTGTTAGCAATTCGTGCAATTTTTTTATATTCCTTCGGCCCTCGCTCACTTCTATAGACTGCAGACCTGTGGTAGTAGACTAGTTCTGTGATCACCCACTGTCATGAAGAGCTGTCGGGAGCTCCAACTGTAATGGCCTTCCTTTGTTGTTATATTGCTTCAAATGTTCTGTTGCCTTTTCTTAATACGACATGCTGAAAAGTTGTATTCTTTTTTCAATAGTAGGTAGTTATTTCAATTTTTAAAACAGCCCTTTCTATTTTATTTGAATGTAAAATAATATTTGTTTAAAAAAACGAACGAATAGGCTAACACATTTTTGCCAATAATTCATTGCTGAGTTGTTTTAATTAGTAAGTGCATTTTTTATATCAGACAAAGATTTATTCTAATAGAAGCACTACGTCCAACTTTCATGACTAATTCTGTGAATTTTTATTTTATTTCATGTTTCTTTCATAACTCATTTACACGCTTTTATATTTAGGGCGTTATATTCATTATTATACAGCATGTTAGCTTAGTACTCTTAAAAAGCGGCTATTAAGATCTCTCTACCGGTTTGGTTTTAATTTATTTACTAAGCTTAACATCAATATACACGATATCAAGTATTTTATTAAAAATATACATGGGCATACTTAATTTGCAAGTTTTTAAAGAGTCATTTTTTTGTTGTTTTCGTCTCCTCTTTTTCAGCCTCGCTTACTCAGACTGGCCCGTTTCTTCAGTAAGGGCATTTCATCAATCCTAAGTATTCTGCATTATCACTCTAAGCGATTTTAGAACTCTACGTGTTGCCTGTCGCCCTATTGTTGGACATATGGCTAAAATTAATAAAGGCGTACGTTATAGAAGAAGAAAGACAGAATTTAGCTATAATAATAGTGACAATAGTAAACTAAAATAACATGCTACAATCAGTGAATGGTAACTATTAAGTAATAAAGCAACGGATGTGTTAGAAAATGTGACTCCTAATAAGAGATAAGTTTTTATTTTAGTTATTTACATTTAAAAGAAAACTAATTGATCGTGGCACAGAAACATTTTACTTCTAAGATAAATTTTAGACTCCGAGCTTTGTAAACGAGAAAAAATTTATTTTTAACTGTCATAGTGTACCAAATGTTTTGTAGTTTTATAACTGAACTTTTACCTACAAATATTACAATATTATTTTATCTTTCCTGTACAGGATATTCACATATATGACTAACACAATCACTGCTTACTGATTTCTTGAAATTAATAATAACTATCCTAAGGATTGGCAGTCCGTGATGGCAGTAAACATGGTTTTTACAGGTAATAAACATTGTACTACAATTTTAAATATTTGGAATGTTGGTGAATTATGCAATGTTTTTTATTTTCATGCAGTGCTGAGTTACTTGTTTCAAAAATATATCAACAAATAAACCTAATTACCAAAAAAAACAAATTTTGAAATGAAACAGATTACTACAGCCAAAAGTTTTGAGAAGTATAATTTGAAAAACCACGAATTTTATAAATTGTGTTTACAAGATTGGGGAACGTTCTGTAATAAGCGGAGTAGCTCCAAAGTTTGCGGAAACTTGGTGGTTTAATCAAAGTGTGAGAGTTGCCACCCACTTTGCCACTTAATATAATACCTGACTTACTGCCTCCTGTATCGAGCTTTACAAATCAAAATGTTATTTATTCTAAAATATTATAAATAAAGTGATAAAGAATACAGATTTACATAAAATAATTTATATAATTTTTACTTATCTTTTAAAAGTATCATAGGTTTCCAAATGTGTATAAATCCTTTACATCCCATTTTATAAACATACCCAATCTATCGGTTTTACGTTTATAACAAAGTGAGAGTACACCACATCAACGTGTCATGAAACAAGCTTCGCTGAAACTGCATATAAACTTTCAAGTCCATATATCATGTCATTAGAACTACATGTGTCCCTTATGTGAAATGTTCCATCTTTATATGTTTGTACTAAGGTTATTACAAATATTTTGTTTTCTGCGATTTTGTCGTTGCCATTATAGTTTCCCATATGACCAATGTAGAAATTGTTTCCTAACGCTTGGCTAAACCCCACAGAGTGCCATGTATCATCATCGTACTCAATTCTGCTTATATAGAAAGGAAGCATTATGCACAATTTCAAATCTATGGGTAAATTCGATATCGAGATATTGTGCGAGTAAACAGACAGATAGATAGATAAACGAAATGAAATTGTTCCAGCCCCCTGTGTGATAGGCTTATCTATAACGCCCAGCCAATGATGTAAATAATGGATTTCTAGACATATTGATTTGCTTCTCTGTTTTTTTCAAGGTTTTAGGTATAATTTAAGATAAATGTTGTACAGTAAA